>NC_057807.1:444219669-444299420 GCF_018294505.1 Triticum aestivum | reverse complement strand
GGGGGGTGGATGGGTTATTGGGCCACTTTGGAGGGGTGTTGTACTGCACACAAAAGAGGATTTTACGGTTACCCGGTTAACCGTTGGAGTATCAAACGACCTCCAAATGGCACGAAACTTGACAGGCGGTCTACCGGTGGTGTACCCAGGCTGCTTGGCAAATCACGGTCCATTCCGAGAAAGTTTAACACCCGCTCACAACAAGAGACAAGAGGGGAACGCCAGAGGACATACGAGTGCCGGATTGCAAAACGGACAACGGGGAAAAAGCTCGGATGCAAGAAATGAACACGTATGCAAAATGAAATGCACATGATGACATGGCAATATGCAACACACAAGCAAATGACATGGCAACGAAGGAGAATAACTGGTGGACACCTGGCGCATCAAATCCGGGGCGTTACATCGGGGGCCGAGTGATGCGTGTTTCTCTCATACACGTACGCACGTGTGTGCAAGGCGTTGGGCTCTAACTGGACCCGAGCGAGGCGTTGGGCTCTAACTGACCCCGAGCGATTGCACTAGCTACGTTACTGAACCCGAGTGATTCCTTCGCTACTGCTGCTAACTGAAGCCGATCGAACCCTGCTGCCTCCTTCCCTTGATGAACAGTGAAGTTTTTTTGGGGGGGGGGTTGGATGAATAGTTCCCGGTGCGGGTGGATGAACAGGACCCCATAGTGTTGCCTCTGGATGAACATGACCCCAATCGAGCCGGTTGGGGCTGGATGAACAGGACCGTGATGTCTACTACACAACCTTCTTCCTGTAGACGTTGTTGGGCCTGCAAGTGCACAGGTTTGTAGGACAGTAGCAAATTTCCCTCAAGTGGATGACCTAAGGTTTATCAATCCGTAGGAGGAGTAGGAGGAAGATGGTCTCTCTCAAACAACCCTGCAACCAAATAACAAAAAGTATCTTGTGTCCCCAACACACCCAATACAATGGTAAATTGTATAGGTGCACTAGTTCGGCGAAGAGATGAAGATACAAGTTCAAAATAGATAGTAGATAAAGGTTTTTGTAATCTGAAAATATAAAAACAGCAAGGTAACAAGTGGTAAAAGTGAGCGTAAACGGTATTTCAATGATAGTAAATAAGGCCTAGGGTTCATACTTTCACTAGTGTAAGTTCTCTCAACAATAATAACATAGATAGAACATATGACAAGCCCTCAACATGCAACAAAGAGTCACTCCAAAGCCACTAATAGCGGAGAACAAACGTAGAGATTATGGTCGGGTACGAAACCACCACAAAGCTATTCTTTCGGATCAATCTATAAAATAGTTCGTACTAGAATAACACCTTAAGACACAAATCAACCAAAACCCTAATGTCACCTAGATACTCCATTGTCACCTCAAGTATCCGTGGGCATGATTATACGATACGCATCACACAATCTCAGATTCATCCAACCAACATAAAAGTACTTCAAAGAGTGCCCCAAAGTTTCTACCGCAGAGTCAAGAACGTGTGCCAACCCCTATGCATAGGTTCCCAAGTGTCACGAAACCCGCAAGTTGATCACCAAAACATACATCAAGTGGATCAATAGAATAACCCATTGTCACCACGGTTATCCCACACAAGACATACATCAAGTGTTCATAAAAGACTCAATCCGATAAGATTACTTCAAAAGGGAAAACTCAATTCATCACAAGAGAGTAGAGGGGGAGAAACATCATAAGATCCAACTACAATAGCAAAGCTCGGGATACATCAAGATTGTGCCATAGAGCACGAGAGAGAACACGAGAGAGAGAGAAAGAGAGATCAAACACATAGCTACTGGTACATACCCTCAGCCCCGAGGGTGAACTACTGCCTTCTCGTCATGGATAGTGCCAGGATGATGAAGATGGCCTCCGGTGATGGGATCCCCCTCCGGCAGGGTGCCGAAATAGGGTCCCAATTGGTTTTTGGTGGCTATAGAGGCTTGCGGCGGCGGAACTCCCGATCTATTTTCTGTTCTGGAAGTTTTAGGGTACGTAGGTATATATGGGTGCAGGGAGAACGTCGGTGGAGCTACGGGGGCCCCACAAGGCAGGGGGGCGTGCCCAGGGGGGAGGGCGCGCCCCCCACCCTCGTGAGCACCTCCTGTATCTTCTGACATGGGGTCCAAGTCCATTAGGTGGGTTTCCTTCCAAAAATAACTTCTCCAGTTGATTTCGTTCCGTTTTGACTCCGTCTAATATTCCTTTTCCTCGAAACACTGAAATAGGCATAAACAACAAATCTGGGCTGGGCCTCCGGTTAATAGGTTAGTCCCAAAAATAATATAAATGTGGATAATAAAGCCCAATATTGCAAACAATAGATAAAGTAGCATGGAGCAATCAAAAATTATAGATACGTTGGAGACGTATCAAGCATCCCCAAGCTTAATTCCTGCTCGTCCTCGAGTAGGTAAATGATAAAAAAGAATTTTTGATGCAGAGTGATACTTTGGCATAATTTCAATGTAAATCTTCTTACTTGTGATATGAATATTCAGATCCGAAAGATTTAAGACAAAAGTTCATATTGACATAAAAATAATAATACTTCAAGCATACTAATCAAGCAATTATGTCATCTCAAAATAACATGGCCAAAGAAAGTTCATCCCTACAAAATCATATAGTTAGGCTATGCTTCATTTTCATCACACAAAGATGTCCCCAACTTCTATACCCCCGATGACAAGCCAAGAAATTGTTTCATACTTTTTAACGCGCTTCAGCTTTTTCAACCTTCACGCAATATATGAGCGCAAGCCATGGATATAGCACTATAGGTGGAATAGAATATGATGATGGGATTGTGTGGAGAAGACAAAAAAGGAGGAAGTCTCATATTGACGAGGCTAATCAACAGGCTATGGAGATGCCCATCAATTGATGTCAACATGAGGAGTAGGGATTGCCATGCAACGGATGCACTAGAGCTATGAATGCTCAACAAAAGAAAACTAGTAGGTGTGCATCCAGCTCGCTTGCTCACGAAGACCTAGGGCATTTTGAGGAAGCCCATCATTGGAATATACAAGCCAAGTTCTATAATGAGAAATTCCCACTAGTATGAACAAGATAATTTATGAGACTCACTATATGAAAAACTGGTGCTACTTTGAAGCACAAATATATGAGACTCACTACATGAAGAACAAGGTGCTACTTTGAAGCACAAGTGTGGTAAAATGATAGTAACATTGTCCCTTCTCTCTTTTTCTCTCATTTTTTTATTTTTTTTATTTTTTTATTTGGGCCTTTTTTTTGTGGCCTCTTTTTTATTTGGGCTTCCTTGGCCTCTTTTTTTTCGTCCGAAGTCTCATCCCGACTTGTGGGGGAATCATAGTCTCCATCATCCTTTCCTCACTTGGGACAATGCTCTAATAATGATGATCATCACACTTTTATTTTTCTTACAACTCAACAATTATAACTCGATACTTAGAACAAAATATGACTCTATATGAATGCCTCCGGCGGTGTACCGGGATGGTGCAATGAATCAAGAGTGACATGTATGAAAAATAATGCATGGTGGCTTTGCCACAAATACAATGTCAACTACAAGATCATGCAATGGCAATATGACAAAAGTAAAGTATGTCATGATGAACGGAACGGTGGAAAGTTGCATGGCAATATATCTCGGAATGGCTATGGAAATGCCATAATAGGTAGGTATGGTGGCTGTTTTGAGGAAGATATAAGGAGGTTTATGTGTGAAATAGCGTATCATATCACGGGGTTTGGATGTACTGGCAAAGTTTGCACCAACTCTCAATGTGAGAAAGGGCAATGCACGGTACCGAAGAGGCTAGCAAATGCGGAAAGGTAAAAGTGCGTATAATCCATGGACTCACATTAGTCATAAAGAACTCATATACTTATTGCAAAAGTTTATTAGCCCTCGAAGCAAAGTACTACTACGCATGCCCCTAGGGGGATATATTGGTAGGAAAATACCATCGCTTGTCCCCGACCGCCACTCATAAGGATGCACAAGCCAGGTACACTTCATGCTTCAAATTTATTACACAACTTTACCCATACGTGCATGGTACAGGACTTGCAAACTTTAACACAAGTATTTCTCAAATTCACAATTATAAACTAGCACGACTTTGATATTATTACCTCCATATCTTAAAACAATTATTAAGCATTAGATTTATCTTAGTATTCAATTCACTCAAAAGAAAGTTTCACAAATCTTGAATACCAAGTATATTAACATTAAGCAAATTACCATGCTATAAAAGACTCTCAAAATAATCTAAGTGAAGCATGAGAGATCAAGTTTCTTTAAAACAAATCCACCACCGTGCTCTAAAAGATCTAAGTGAAGCACTAGAGCAAAAATTATCACGCTCAAAAATATATAAGTGAAGCACTATGAGCAAAACTATCAAGCTCAAAAGATACAAGTGAAGCACATAGAGTATTCTAACAAATTCCAAATCATGTATGGATCTCTCTGATTAAAGGATTTCAGATCTTGATACTTCATTCCAATAGCAAGAAAAGCTAAAGAAAACTACATTGCAAGGATATCACATCTCATGTGAAGAAGCAAAAACTTAGGCTCAACCGATACTAACCGATAGTTGTTGAAGAAGAAAGGTGGGATGCCTACCGGGGCATCCCCAAGCTTAGATGCTTGAGACTTCTTGAAATATTATCTTGGGGTGCCTTGGGCATCCCCAAGCTTGAGCTTTTGTGTCTCCTTAATTCCTCTCATATCATGGTTTCTCTTTTTATCAAAAGCTTCATTCACAACAAACTCAACAAGAACTCGTGAGATAGGTTAGTATAAACCAATGCAAAACCTTATCATTTTCTACTGTAAAAACTCACTAAAATTATTATTCAACATTGAATACTAAATTCCTCTGCATATTTAATACTCCTATCATCAAATAGAATCATTAAACAAGCAAACATATGCAAACAACGCAAACATAACAGCAATCTGTCAAAACAGTACAGTCTGTAAAGAATGCAAGAGTATCAATACTTCCCTGACTCAAAAAATTATGAACTAAAATTCCCACTGTAATAAATTTATCAGAGCTCAATATGCAAAATGATTCAACGTTATACCATCCTCTGAATTTTCTAGGGAATTTTTGCAACAGCGGTAAACTTTCTGTTTTCAAACAGCAACATGCAAACTAGCAAAATAAGTATGGCAAAGGCTATCCTTGACTTTTTTATTGAAACTAAAGAGGCAAAACACAATTCTAACTAACAGAAAGCAAAAACTAACAAAAGAAATTGACGCTCCAAGCAAAACACATATCATGTGGCGAATAAAAATATAGCTCCAAGTAAAGTTACCGATGAACGAAGACGAAAGAGGGGATGCCTTCCGGGGCAACCACAAGCTTAGTTGCTTGGTTGTCCTTGAATATTACCTTGGGGTGCCTTGGGCATCCCCAAGATTAGGCTCTTTCCACTCCTTATTCCATAGTCCATCGAATCTTTACCCAAAACTTGAAAACTTCAACCACACAAAACTCAAAACAAAACTCGTAAGCTCTGTTAGTATAAGAAAATAAAACCACCACTTAGGTACTGTAATGAACTCATTATAAATTCATATTGGTGTAATATATACTGTACTCCAACTTATCTATGGTTCATACCCTCCGATACTACTCATAGATTCATCAAAATAAGCAAACAACACATAGAAAACAGAATCTGTCAAAAACAGAACAGTCTGTAGTAATCTGTATAAAACGTATACTTCTGGAACCCAACAAATTATGAAATAAATTTCTGGACCTGAGCAATTTGTCTATTAATCGTCTGCAAAAAGAATCAACCTAAAATCACTCTCCAGTAAAAAATGGCAGCTATTCTCGTGAGCGCTAAAGTTTCTGTTTTTCACAGCAAGATCATATAAACTTCACCCAAGTCTTCCCAAAGGTTCTACTTGGCACTTTATTGAAACAAAAGCTATAAAACATGATTACAACAGTAGAATAATCATGTGGACACACAAAAACATTAAGGGTAAATATTGGGTTGTCTCCCAACAAGCGCTTTTCTTTAATGCCTTTCTAGCTAGGCATGATGATGACAATGATGCTCACAAAAAAGATAAGAATTGAAACGCAACGGGAGCATCATGAAGCATATGACTAGCACATTTAAGTCTAACCCACTTCCTATGTATAGGGATTTTGTGAGCAAACAACTTGGGAGAGCAATAATCAACTAGCATAGGAAGGTAAAACAAGCATATCCTCAAGAATTTAAGCACATAGAGGGGAAACTTGACATTATTGCAATTCCTACAAGCATATGTTCCTCTCTCATAATAATTTTCAGTAGCATCATGAATGAATTCAACAATATAACCAGCACCTAAATCATTCTTTTCATGATCTACAAGCATAAAAAATTTACTACTCTCTTCATAAGCAAACTTCTTCTTTATAGCATACGTATCATCACAATAATCATCATAGATAGGAGGCATGCTTTCATCATAGTAAATTTGCTCATCAAAGCTTGGGGGACAAAAAAATATCATCTTCATCTAACATAGCTTCCCCAAGCTTGTGGCTTTGCATATCATTAGCATCATGGATATTCAAGGAATTCATACTAACAACATTGCAATCATGCTCATCAAATAAAAACATTCTATAGATTTCTTCTTCTAGTACTTGAGCACAATTATCCTTTCCATCATACTCACGAAAGATATTAAAAAGGTGAAGTGTTTGAGAAAAACTTAATTCCATTTTTTTGTAATTTTCTTTATAAACTAGACTAGTGCTAAAACAAGAAACAAAAAGATTCAATTGCAAGATCTAAAGATATACCTTCACTTACCTAGCCTCCCCGGCAACGGCGCCAGAAAAGAGCTTGATGTCTACTACACAACCTTCTTCTTGTAGACGTTGTTGGGCCTGCAAGTGCACAGGTTTGTAGGACAGTAGCAAATTTCCCTCAAGTGGATGACCTAAGGTTTATCAATCCGTAGGAGGCGTAGGAGGAAGATGGTCTCTCTCAAACAACGCTGCAACCAAATAACAAAAAGTCTCTTGTGTCCCCAACACACCCAATACAATGGTAAATTGTATAGGTGCACTAGTTCGGCGAAGAGATGAAGATACAAGTGCAAAATAGATAGTAGATAAAGGTTTTTGTAATCTGAAAATATAAAAACAGCAAGGTAACAAGTGGTAAAAGTGAGCGTAAACGATATTGCAATGATAGGAAATAAGGCCTAGGGTTCATACTTTCACTAGTGTAAGTTCTCTCAACAATAATAACATAGATAGAACATATGACAAGCCCTCAACATGCAACAAAGAGTCACTCCAAAGACACTAATAGCGGAGAACAAACGTAGAGATTATGGTCGGGTACGAAACCACCACAAAGCTATTCTTTCGGATCAATCTATAAAAGAGTTCGTACTAGAATAACACCTTAAGACACAAATCAACCAAAACCCTAATGTCACCTAGATACTCCATTGTCACCTCAAGTATCCGTGGGCATGATTATATGATATGCATCACACAATCTCAGATTCATCCAACCAACATAAAAGTACTTCAAAGAGTGCCCCAAAGTTTCTACCAGAGAGTCAAGAACGTGTGCCAACCCCTATGCGTAGGTTCCCAAGTGTCACGAAACCCGCAAGTTGATCACCAAAACATACATTAAGTGGATCAATAGAATAACACATTGTCACCACGGTTATCCCACGCAAGACATACATCAAGTGTTCATAAAAGACTCAATCCGATAAGATAACTTCAAAAGGGGAAACTCAATTCATCACAAGAGAGTAGAGGGGGAGAAACATCATAAGATCCAACTACAATAGCAAAGCTCGGGATACATCAAGATCGTGCCATAGAGCACGAGAGAGAACACGAGAGAGAGAGAGAGAGATCAAAAACATAGCTACTGGTACATACCCTCAGCCCCGAGGGTGAACTACTCCCTCCTCGTCATGGATAGCGTCGGGATGATGAAGATGGCCTCTGGTGATGGGATCCCCCTCCGGCAGGGTGCCGGAACAGGTTCCCGATTGGTTTTTGGTGGCTATAGAGGCTTGCGGCGGTGAAACTCCCGATCTATTTTCTGTTCTGGAAGTTTTAGGGTACGTAGGTATATATGGGTGCAGGGAGAACGTCGGTGGAGCTACGAGGGCCCCACGAGGCAGGGGGCGCGCCCAGGGGGGAGGGCGCGCCCCCACTCTCGTGAGCACCTCCCGTATCTTCTGACGTGGGGTCCAAGTCCATCAGGTGGGTTTCCTTCCAAAAATAACTTCTCCAGTTGATTTCGTTCCGTTTTGACTCCGTCTGATATTCCTTTTCCTCGAAACACTGAAATAGGCCTAAAACAGCAAATCTGGGCTGGGCCTCTGGTTAATAGGTTAGTCCCATAAATAACATAAAAGTGGATAATAAAGCCCAATATTGCCTAAAACAGTAGATAAAGTAGCATGGAGCAATCAAAAATTATAGATACGTTGGAGACGTATCAGACCCCGTGGAGGGCTGCATGAATAGTAGCTGGTGGAGGGCTGGATGAACAGTAGCCCGTGGAGGGGTGGTTGAATAGTAGCCCGTGGAGAAGTCTATGTGAATAGTAGCTGGTGGAGTAGCGCGCGATGGAGGCTGGATGAACATGAGCCTGTGGATGAACAGTCGCATGTGGAGGCTGGAGGAGGTCGATGGTTGATGAACATTAGCCCGTGGAGGCTGGAGGAGGTCGGCCGTGGAGATGAACATTATCCCGTGGAGTCCCGTTTTGCGGTACGCCACACCACTCCCGATGAATAGGACCCTCGTTTCAACAGTAGCGCTCCAACACAAGTCCTTTTCCTCCGTTTTGCGGTACGCCACACCCTCCCAATCAACATGACCCCGGGTCAACTGTAGGAGGTCCAACAGAAGTCTGTTTCCTCCATTTTGCGGTACGCCAGACCCCTCCCGATGAACATGGTCCCGTTTCGACTATGGCCGGTCGAACACAAGGCCGTTTCCTTCGTTCTGCGGTACGCCAGGCCTCGTTTCCATCGGCTGTTCCGTCCAAGCCTTCCCGATGAACACGACGACGCATTCCATTCCGACCCAGCCGGTTGGCTCCCCATGAACACGATGACAATGCAGTTTTTCCATTCCGACCCAGCCATGTACATGAGCCTTGGTCGTACGTATGCGCGAGTAGGCGTTGGAGACCCCGCCTGTATGTATGTACGTGGCTGTATTTACTTTCTTGCACCCTGGCCGCTGTACGTTTGAGTACATGCTACATGCGCGCCTCTACTACGACACGTGCGCGTCTACATCGACCAGTATGTACGTACATGTTCGCGACCAGAATGACAACACTATGTACGCTTCGACCAGGTGGGTCACGACTGCCAGGCACTTCCTTGCGTGCGAAGATGTAGCTGGTGGGTCCCAGCAGTCAGGTGGAACGTTTTTTCACAAAATATGATGGCCCGTCCGGTGGGTCCCTGCTGTCAGGTGGAGGAATAATTATTTTGTGCGTAATAAGGAGGCACTTCCATGCGGCTGCCATGGACCCAACTGTTAGCCTCTCCACGTATAGTACTCTTCCGATGGAAGTCGTTCCTTGACCACGTTGACCACGCCGCGCCGAGAGCACCAGGGCGGTGGACGATGGCAAGGCCTAGGAAGGGGACGATGCGGAGCTGGGGAAGAGCGGCAGTGGAAGCCCGCGCGGAGAGGAGTACGAGGGTTCACTAGTTCGGCTCCGGTGTGAGGCTACCGTCGCCGCACAATAACAGGGGGTGTGGGTGAGTAGAGGGATGGCTTGGCCAGCGGTGGGAGCAGTAGGGGCGATGAGGCCTCCGCGGCATCATAGCCGGCCACGGGAGGCAGGAGCACGCGGCACGACCGGCGCTGCTTTGGGCGGCTGGAGCAAGAAGACGAGAGGTTGAAGAAGCACTACGGTCGTCGGATGGACATCGTACGATCACTGCAGCTAGAATTGTTTATATTGACTAAGTTGACAAAGCCCTTGGTACGTGTCAACTTAGTAGGCCCACAGATCAGCCTCCGAAACGGTGCGCCCTAGATGTCAGGGGGAGGAATCATTTTTTGGGTGGCTGAAGCAAGAATATCTGAGATTGAAGAAGAACCACGACATCCGTTGGATGGTCATCCAACGGCCACACCTGCTAGAACTGTGTGTTGTTGACAAAGCCTTGCATATGCGTCAACTTAGTTTTTTTAGGGGACGCGTCAACTTAGAAGGCCCACAGGTGTGTGGCAGAGAAGCCCATTTGCGATTTGTAAGAATGTACAACCCATTTTTTGATTCTAATGGAATTTACTATAACCCATTTACAGTTTGTTAAAAGTACAACCCATTTTCTAGCTAGGACAACGATTAATAATTCCAACCAACCGCTCAAAATAGAATTCAAAAAAATTTCTCACATTTTCATGGGATCCGAAATTTTTTTATCCGAAATTTCTAGTCAGATTAAATATAATTTTAAAATAAAGTTGTATTACGTTAAAATCCAACGAAATATTGCGCGCGCAACAAGTAATGAAATTAAAATTTTCAAATTCCAAAAATAATATATTTTTTAAACTAATTACACGTTTGGTACATTTTTTATAGTTACTTCCCAGTTATTATAATTAAATCTCATTTATTATTTCTTAAAGTCCATTTTCTTGGTAAGCCTAATGCATACCTCCTAGGAAAGTTTGCATCCCAGCGGGGCAGAGAATAACAAGTTGACCCGGATATTGTGTACAATTGTCGGCCCAGTTTCATTGCTGATGTTGAAAAAAAGGCCTGTGTAGTACAATACAACCTAACATGACTACTCAACCCACATTCAGCGGTAGATTAAAAAAAAGCCCACATTCAGCGACGCCGGAAAGGCCCAAACAAGGCTTCTGTATAACTTTTTGAAGTCACTGAGCTCAATTAATAACTTAAGAAAAAGTTAGATTACAGTTGAACCTAATTAAAAGTTGTCATGAGCAAAGACATAATTCAATGGGTCCCACTTGTGCGCGCGCGCGCGTGTGTGTGTGCGTGTGCATGTGTGTATATGTGTGTGAGAACCATCGGTTGATGCTCGTAAATACATCTTTCAACCATATACATTGCTGATGCTCAGTAGAAACTTATATAGTTGACACAATCATATAGAACATCATAGCACACTGACCTTGCATACAAAAATTACACGCAAGCGGCACAATCAGGATGGAAGCAGTGGATCGCTACGGGTAAGGCTATGTTGAAACCAATGAACTCGTACATAATGGTTCATCGTCTTTATCAATGATGGGGAAATATCTTGAATGTTGTGCAAAGAAAATAGACAGACAACACAATAAGTTCTGCTAGCACATTAAGTTGACGTACAACCCTTTCTTAAAAAAGTTCTGGTACAAAATTAGAACATGTCACAATCAAGTGTACTGGCACATCAGTGCTTCACACCCATAGCTCGGATTTAACTAGTATCTGACAAGATTCAGTTGTTACCTCAAATTAGAGCACACTCAGGCAGCCAACCATCCTAAAGAAGCAGTGGCCTCCGCCGCGCGATGGAGTAGGCCCTGTGCAATCCATCGTTCTGAGCAACACGAGGAAAGTATGACGTTGAATCCTGTAATGGACGTCGTCAATGGATCCTGGCACCAGCGGCGGCGGCGGGACTTCGATTGATGGATTGACCACTTCTTCGACATGCACGAACACTCGATACATGTACATCCTTAACGTGGTCCACGACGGCCTTGGTGGCGACGAATAGTACAACCCTGGTTCCTGCACCGGTATCTCAACACCAATCATCTTCAGTATGGTGGACGGCTTCTTCATCCATGCCATAACTGTCAGAGCCCAGCTGTCTGGAGGAACAAACATACTTACGAGCTCACCTCCAAGGTCGTTGATAAGCTCATTCATGGACTCGCTGTTCCAAGCACGTCGAGGCATGCCATGGAAGGTAAGATTTGTTAAAAACTCAAGCTCAGAGGGCATCGAGCCCCATCCTGGGTGCCACCGATCGAAGCTCACCAGCGCGCCATCGCAAAACAAACGCCGGGAAGATTCGAACACACGACTGCAGTCGAAAGTTGTCCGGAACCTGACAAAGAAATCGGCCGGTGGCGGTCATACTTCGACGAGCAAGTCACTTATTTGGATGCCATGCGCAATGCCAAGAGCTTTGACAAGGTCGTCCGGCGATACGGGAGGCCGGTCGCCATTGATGGTTACCATCAGCACTTTGCCGACAAACTGGTCGTCAAGCGCCGCCATGCCACTATTGAGCGACAACACGCAGCGACCGAAGGCAGGACGGACCTCAGGATCTCCGGCTCGGAGATCCGCGTTGACCGGCGACATGATAGTGCGCTTGAGCACAGGGAGTACATGAGGGAGATTTGGGGGAACTGGAGTAGGAATCGAGATTCCAGAGGTGGGGGAGGGGCGGGAGATTGGGGATGAAAAGGTAGCATGAATTTTGAACACGCGTCAATATGCTCTCAGTGCGCAAGCGCACGAAAACACCGGTGGAGCCCACATGTTGGCTTAGGTGTCCTTATTCTTTCTTTTTTGGAGAGCCTGACCTTTGTTTAGGATCTTTTGAGAGCCCGTCCTGAGAGTCATAATTGACCTATTTGGCATTGCATTACTACTCGGCCCATATTCAACGACACCTCACTGGCCCAAATGAGTGTACATCATCGAAAAGACACTTAGCTCAAATTATATAACTTGAAAAAAGGAGATATACTCTAAACACTTGAGAATGGTGATGCCCTCATTTAGCCCACCAATAGTTTGAGACAATAAACAGTTCAAAACAATGATATATACAACATTCAAACACTGACTAGTGACTACTACTGACATAAACAGCAAGACATGATAGTTCATAATAAGTCTTGCTACACCACCAAAACGCACCCATCTGTAGCGCTTAGACTCTCGTGATATAGACGAGAATGACATTCTAAACAGAGGTAACTATTACATAGTAAGAGTGACATAGACGAGAGGATGACCAAATGACAAGGAATATGCATAACAAAAGAAAGAACTACCCATCCAGAACAAGAAGCAAAGACAACAAAGTCATTCGAAGAGGGAGGATCCAACACCATCATAATTTGCAGCCCCGCTTCAGCGGCCAGTCATCCAGAGACACCAGTACTCCACCCTCTCGATGCAACAGCCCAATTACCTATCAACTTGAAGGCTTGAACCACATCACACCCTGTCATAATTGAGACATCCAAGGATCAAAGTTAATCCAGATGCCTTTGTGTCACACCCTGCATTTTGTAACATGTCATTTACATTAATAAAGCATGAAAATTGGACCAACAAAAACTTTTGCATTATTTGGCTTTTATTTGGAGTTGGTTTTCTCTCTGTGATTTTTAAGTGCCCTTTAAAGTCAACACAACTCCACCTTATATACCTCATCTCCTTGCCCCAAACTTCTGCCCAATGATCACGCCATGTGTATAGTGCAATATAGTATTTTCTTACAAAAATAATTTGGCCAAATAATATTTTCAAAAATTAGTTTTCCAAAACCCCCTAAATTGAGGTTTGCACTACAAGTACTTGATTTGGGGTATGAAAAATATTTCAAAGGGTATATTTGAAACCTATTAGATATAGGACTCCCATAAACCACAAAAATATAATTTTATAAGTAATTTTCCTATTTTATTTAAAAGATTTTCCTTAGGCCAGAAATGGTCTTTAATAGGTTAAAATTATTTTTAATGCTTTAAAAATACTTGTAAAAATTCAGGGAAACTGAGTGGACATATATTGTCCATATATAAGAGTTTCAACACATGGTCATGTTCAAAATATTGGTCAAACCACTCCAGAACCCTTTTTGGATATTTCAAGCTTTTGAAATATTTACAAAGTAAATATTCTCTAAAAATTCCAAGAAAATTCTAGCATGTCACTTATGACATATTGGATGATCTTGCCAAGCCTCATGTCTTGGAGAACAAGATAACAACACCAAATCCCCCCAAAACCCTCTCTGACTAGAATCAAATTTGAACAACTTTGTACTACCAACTTTCTCTCCTCGACCCCAACTTTTGTGAGAATGTTCACATGACCAAATGAGGCCACTACACCAAGTGGTGCATTAAGGAGAAGTGATTTGCTTAACTAGATCTACACAAGTTCATTTCTGCTAATTTCTAGGGTTTGCCAAAGTTTCATTAGCAAACTCTTCCAAATGAGCTCATCTTCCTTTTACCCTATCATTTTGTCATGAAAAATAACCCTGCCAAGTGCCACAAGAAGTAAATTAGTGCAAGTACCCCAAAACCATATCAAACACCTTTTGCATGTTAACTAAAAACCCCGTTTGGGGCTCTTCCACTAATCTCCATGAGTTCCACTTTTTACTACAGCCCCTCCTAGTCCCCTTGCACCTCCAGTAATAATGGAAAATCCACAGCTCAATTATTGGAGGGGTAAAACCCCACTTTCTCTCTCTGGATAGCCCATTTCCTCCTCTCTCTCAACCCCACTCCTCTCCTACTGGCCATCCATGGCATCCAATGCTCCTCCCCTCTTATTTACTTCCCCCTAGAGCTACCAGACATCTTTGGCCGCGCCCACATTGCATAGGAAATGGCCATGCCGGCCATTTGGGCGCTCTAGAGTGCGCTACAGTCCGCTCCCGCACTGTAGCCGCCCCCTGCCAACCACCTCCGGCCACCTCGGGCCTCCCCAGCACGCCCGACGATGCACCTCGACATCTGTGACATGCCACACCTCTGCCCCCTCCTCCTTCTCCCTCCTCTTGCCCCAGCTTGCATGCGCACTGGCCGCCCGAGCGCACCAGTGAGCACGCTCACACGCGCGGTGCCCCTGGCCCTCCTCCTACTCTCTTCCTTCACCCGCTCACTCTGGACCAACCCCACAAGCACCCCAGACACACTCAAACAGGCCCCCGTGACCCGTGGCGACGACAACGAGCTCGTCGGTGCACGAGTCCATGGTGGACCATCATGCGGCTAGATAAAGCCACCCCGTGCCATTCTCTCCACACCGCTCGTCCTCTGCACCACCAAATCATCCCCCTGCACCCCCAGTTCCTCTCCAGAGCTGCCCGAGCTTGAGATCAAGCTCGAGCTCCGCCGCTTCGGCTCGCCGGAGTTCACGAGGTATAGGCCGTCCCCACCTCTCTTTCCTCTCGATCTGGAGCCTATGCATCATCCTGATCCTTTCCCCCCGTTTCCCCTCTGTTTAGCTGCCGGAAAAGGCCGGAGCCACCGCCGCCCGAAGCTCCTCCACCGTGCCTCCTCGTCGCCGGCGAACCAGGCCACCCCGGCGACCGCAACCACCACCACCCAAACGGCGACACGACGCTGAGCCCAGCCATGCCCTCGCCCGACCTCGCCGTGCCCTGCATCGTCGCCGGTGAGCTCGCCGGACGTCTGGACTCGGGGTTAGGGATGACAGGCGGGCCCTTCCTGTCAGCCTCTCCCCTCCCTCGTCTCCCTCTCTCTCACTGGCGCCTGGGCCCCGCCCGTCAGGTTCAAACCTGGCGCGCGCGCGTCGCTCGGCTCGGCTGGGCCGAATCGCCTCTGGGTCTGCGCACTGCGACTGTTCTGGCCCAGTTGCACAGTGGCCTTTTTCCTTTTCTTTTTCTGTCACTTTTCTAAAAATTCCACTAGATAAAATATTTGCCCAAATAAATTAATTCCAACTAAATTCCTAAAGTATTGCAACCTATTTAATGGTGCAACTTTCATTCAAATCAAACAACCTTTTCTTTACTGCAAATATTTAAATGTGCTTTTTAGCATTTAAAAATATACCTTTGTAAATCCATTTCTCCTATTATGCCACTCCAAATCCAAAATTAGGAATTTGTCCCCTTGTTAGTTTTCACCCTAGTTTTTTACAAAAATAAGTTGACATTTTTCTGAGCACTTTGACTTTTCTGTTTTTATTATTGTCTTATTTTCCGTTATTTTCTTGCGACGTTTAGATCCCATATTTGACGAAGTTGTTGAAGAAGAAGGAGGAGAAGGATTTGAAGACATCGAAGAGCAAGCCAATCAAGGCAAGCAACCCTTTGACCATGACATCCCTGTTGTTCATCGGTACCCTTTTGCCGATTGCATGATGATGAAATATAATGGTGGTAAACTTGTTGTGAACCTCCACATGATGCATACCCGTACTCATGACTTTACCTTGTTCATGATTGCATTGTCAAGTGACTAGTCGATGCATAATGATGCATGTGTACCATGAACTCTTCGTGGTTACATTTTTTCAAAAACCCCATCAGGTGCCCCTAATGCCCTTGGGAGATGTTGAACTAAGGTCACCACTTGAGAAAGAAGTGGTGTACCGAAGAGAGCTTTTGGCGTGTGTGTGTAAAATGATGGATTATATTTATGTGTGATTACCGTCCCAACCAAACATGTGCAACCACTCTACCCCTTTATGGGATGGGGCATTATTGATTACTTAGGCTGATACTAGCATGGTGCCCACATTACTAGTGACGGGGGTGACTTGAAGTCACTCTCGGGACTGGGTCGTGCTTGGATAGGCGGCCATGACTGTTTTCACAGGGCACCGGACACACCGTTGGTCCCTTCGGGTATGCGTGATAATGTGAAAAGGGCAGAGTCCCACGATCTTTTGCCTATACACGAGGGCCGTGTATCAACGAGTGGACCCTATGTTAGTATCATCTAGGGAAAAGTAATGATCGGGTGCTTCCCCTGAGTACTTGAGGTACAGCGGGATCGTGGATGACACGAAAGCTTCCCGAATCTTGTGGGTAAAGTGCGCAACCTCTACAGAGTGTCAAACTATTCGAATAGCCGTGTCCACGGTCATGGACAGTTGGGAGGTGCTATTTAAACTATGTCCAGAAATTTTACAAATCACGGTGCACGTGTGTGTGGAAAGGAACTATTTGTGTCAAGGTGGTGACTTGACATGTTGAATGACATGGCATTGATTCAACTCTATTTATGTTGATATCTGTAACCTGTTCTCAAGGTTACCCATGTTTATTGATGCATGTCTCACAAGTTGATAGGACATATCAGCTAGCTTGAAGCTAGGTTGCCTACTTGTTGTACAATTGCATTGTTACTTTGAACCAAATCATGGGTTGCTTGCGAGTACATTCAAAGTACTCATTGGCTTGCCACTGGTTATTTCATTGACCAGGCATGGAAGATAAGGAGTTCAAGGAAGAGTTCTTTGGTGACGAACACGTGAACTAGGATGCTTCCCAATCAGAATGCCTGTAGGGTTAAGGTAGATGGCATGGGTTCTACTTATCGATGAAGATTTCTGCTGCTTGTGTTTCATTTGACGTTCAGCCCTTAAGTCTTTATCAATGTAAGGCTTGATCATAATGGTCATAATTTGTGTAAGATGGTATGTATGGGTGTAAGACTCTTGGTATTCAGCTTCTGTGTGTTCAGTGAGCATTGATCTCTGGGATCACTGTACACGTGCATTCGGTGATCTCGACTTATGAGTCGGGGTCCCCACAAAGCTGGTATCAGAGCCATCCTGACTGTAGGAAGCCTTAGTTAGCATGGACCCTAGTTAGCTTGATACCATCTAAACTTCTCTTCTTTTCTAAAGCTTACCCAACCCAAAATATATTTCCCTTATTGACCTCTCCCATTCAACCTTTGTAGATGGCTGCCGTACCCGAAGACTTCCTGACCACCGGATTTCCCGTGCTTCTCGAGGATAGCCTCAAGAAGTGCCAGTTTCACTGAGCCCCCATTTTCACCTACCATGAGCATTGGATCAATGACATCGAGATGGAGTATCATGTGGAAGTGATCGTGAAGGCTAATGACTCTCCAACAAGCTGGTTCTTTGAGGGACCCCAGATGGCAACTCTGGTTCTTGCCGTCGAGACGGCAACCCTCAAGGCACTCACCCGCCTCCGAGACCTTCTTCCCGAGATAGCAGATGAGTTGGCAACCCGCTTCTTGCCTTATCGGAAGGAGGGTGAGGATGAGTGCAGCGCACCAGCTCCACCATTGGAGGAAGGACTTCCACTTTGATTCCAGACCTACTTCGGCCTTTGTGCCGATAGCTTGGCACAACACTTGGCCTCGGAATCAATGGAGCTCCAAAAGGAACTTAATGAGACCAAGGAACTTCTTCACCAAGCTCAAGGGAAGACGGATAGGATCAAGAAAGAAGGTGTCCCCCCTCGACAGCCCGCAGTCACATACCGAGGCGGAAGACCCCCAAAGGACGGGGAATCACCACATCAGCACCACATGAGCGTAAGGGATTACCGCAAGATCTTCACGCCACCGGCAAAGCAACGCCATGTTGAGCTCCTCCACTCCCCCACTCCTTCAAGCAATGAAGAAAGTCAGGCTACTGACGACGATGAGGAAGATCCAGAAGAGCCAGAGTACACAACCGAGCATTCCACCGCATAGGCAGCACTCTAGACTAGGGTGTGCTAGTCCGTAAACCTTGAGGTAGGATAGGTCGTGTATCCCCTATGCAAAGTCGAGTCCATGTAATGGTTCATATGAAACCATGTAGTGTTGCGTTTGCTTTTGATGTGTTTGATGGACGTCGTACTTTCCTTTGGGAACCTGTAAACAACTACATCACCCATTTGAATTTTTAATGAATGTGTTTGGCCTTTGGGCCCTTGCATGAACACAATTAGTGTCATATCGACCCCCTACTAGGCATCCCATCTATATTGCTTTCCCTCATCTTTCCCAATCATGAGACCTTGGCCGCTCCAATAGGATGCCTATTGTAACACGTACTGGTACCTCTACCCAGCAGCAAGAAGCCGGAGCCAGCCAGGACCAAGCCCGAGGACAAACTCCACCACCGCCACCACCTCTAAACATGGACATGGCTCAACTTCTCCAAGCCTTTCGAGAGGAACGCCAATCCAACACTGCAGCCCTCCAGATGATTGCTCAGGCTGTCAACCGCCAGCCGGCGGGGAACAGCAATGGACGTTCCATGTTGGCGGAGTTCAAGAAGCATGCATCACCCACCTTCATCGAGACTGCTGAACCCCTGGATGCAGACTACTGGGTCCGCACCATTGAGGAACTGTTGGAACTAGTCGGCTGCACTGAAGACCATGAGAGGGTGGCATATGCTGCCCACTGTCTCGGGGGAACTGCCAGAGCTTGGTGGGATGGATTCAAGGTCATGCATGCTGGGCAAAACATCACTTGGAATGACTTCAAGGTAGAATTCCGCAAGGCCCACATTCCTTCCGGAATCATGGCCATCAAGAAGCTTGAATTACGAGCCCTGAAGGAAGGAAGAAGCACTGTCAAGGAATACATGCAAAAGTTCAGTGTTCTCTCAAGGTATGCTCCTGAGGATGTCATCACTGATGTTACCAAAAGAGAGCGCTTCATGGAAGGCCTTAACCAGACTCTGCAGTACTCACTTGTTGTGTGTGACTACCCAACCTTTCCTGATCTGGTGAACAAGGCACTCATGCTTGAAGACAAGCGACATGCTTTAGATGATACCCGTAAGCGCAAGATGATGAGCAAGGGTTGCTCCAGCAACCAGAAGCCTCACCAGTGGCAGCCAGCCCCAGTCAAGCCAACCTATCAGCAACCAAGAGCTCCTGCGCCCCGCACCAACTATCCACCTCAGCAGTACTCCAACCCCAGACCAGCTTACAACAACCCCAATAACATCGGTGGCAACAAGACCAACAACCCAAACCAAGTCACTTGCTTTGGATGTGGTTAGTCAGGACACATCTCAAGGGTGTGCCCCAACAAGAAGCCCGATGCTCCACGCCCCAATGCGCAGAGCCCAGGACAAGGTCGTGGAATGCCCCCAAGGAACCAAGCTCCCCGCAACCCGCCCAACAATGGCAAGGGGCGCGTGAACCATGTCACCGCAGAAGAAGCTCAGGAAGACCCGTACGTCGTGCTGGGTACGTTCCTTGTCAACTCAGCACCTGCAACTGTCTTGTTTGATTCTGGAGCCATGCATTTATTTGTCACCCAAAGGTTTGCATTGAAAAGTGGCATGACCCCTACACCCCTGAATAACCCTATGGTGGTACAAACCCCCGGAGCAGAGATGAGAGCCAAGATATGATGTAAAGGAGTCGGGATTGTCATTAATAGGGTAGATTTCCTAGCAGACCTTATCATCTTAAGATCACGGGGCTTGGAAGTGATCTTGGGAATGGATTGGCTCAGCAAGCACCAAGGCTTGTTAGATTGTGCCAACCGAACTGTCACTATGACCAATGACCAAGGAGTCAAAGTTAAATTTTCCTCCAACCCCTCCTCTGCTCAAGCCACCCAAGTCAACTGTTTGACTGAAGTTGGATTGGAGAAAGTGCCGGTAGAATGCGAATACCCCGATGTCTCTCCTGATGAGCCGTCAGGAATGCCTCCTGACCGAGACATTGAGTTCATCATCAAGCTCATGCCCGGAGCAGGACCCATCTATAAGAAGCCTTATAGAATGGGATCGGAAAAAGAGTTAGCACAATTGAAGAAGCAACTGGAAGAGCAGTTGAGGAAGGGATTTATCCGCCCTAGTGCCTCCCCTTGGGGATCACCTATTCTGTTTGTGGCAAAGAAGGACGGTACCATCCGCTTGTGCATTAACTATCGCTCCCTCAATGAAGTTACAATCAAGAACAAGTATCCACTTCCCAAGATTGAAGATCTGTTTGATCAACTCAATGGGGCCAAGGTGTTCTCCAAGATCGACCTTAGATCTGGGTACTACCAGCTGAAAATCAGACCCCAAGATATTCCGAAGACGGCATTTGTAACCAGATATGGCCTGTATGAGTGCATGGTCATGTCCTTTGGATTGACCAATGTCCCTGCTTACTTCATGTACCTCATGAATAAGGTCTTCATGGAATATTTGGACAAGTTTGTTGTCGTCTTCATTGATGACATTCTTGTCTTCTCGAAGATGGAAGAAGAGCATGAGCAACACTTGAGGATGGTCCTAGACAAGCTTCGAGAGCACCAACTGTACGCCAAGTTCAGCAAGTGCGAATTTTGGCTGCATGAGGTTGGATTCTTGGGTCATGTATTGAATGCCAAAGGGTTGTCAGTGGATCCCACCAAGATTCAAGCCGTGACTGAATGGCAAAAACCGAGCAATGTGAAGGAAGTCAGAAGCTTCCGCGGACTCGCGAGATATTACCGCAAGTTCGTTGAAGGATTCTCAAGCATTGCCCGACCTATGACCTAGCTCTTGAAGAAGGACAGGAAGTTTGAGTGGACACCAAAGTGTGAAGAGAGCTTCTAGGAGCTGAAGAAGAGATTAACCACCGCCCCAGTTCTGGCCACACCTGATATTCACAAGGAATTTGTGATCTATTGTGATGCATCAAGAACCGGACTCGGTGGTGTCCTGATGCAAGAAGGCAGAGTCGTAGCATATCTATCCAGACAACTACGTCCTCATGAAGAGAACTATGCTACTCATGATCTTGAGTTGGCAGCTGTAGTTCACGCCTTAAAGACCTGGCGACATTACCTTCTAGGGAAGCGGTGTGAGATATACACCGACCACAAGAGTTTAAAGTATATCTTCACTCAAAAGGAATTGAACATGAGGCAAAGAAGGTGGCTAGAGTTGATCAAGGACTATGACCTCGATGTCTAATACCACCCTAGAAAGGCTAATGTGGTAGCAGATGCCTTAAGAAGAAAGGCTTGTTCCTTGAATGCTATGCTTAAGGGAAGGCTACCCGCCTTGTATGAAGAACTTGAAAGCTTCGGGTTGGAACTGGTTGCACCAGGATTCTTAGCCAACCTTGAAGTCAAGCCTACCCTAATGGATGATGTTAAGGAAGCTCATAAGGGACACGATAGTATTGAAGGCATCAACTGGAAGATCAAGGCGGGCAAAGCCCCAAGTTTCTTAGAGGATGAGCAAGGAGTTGTGTGGTTTGGGAATCACATTTGCGTGCCCAACAAGATTGAGCTCAAGAATATGATCTTGCAAGAAGCTCATGACACCCCGTATTCCATCCATCCTGGAGGAACCAACATGTATCAAGACCTGAAGGAAAGATTCTGGTGGCACGGGATGAAAAGGGAGATTGCCACCTATGTTGCAAAGTGTGATGTATGCCAAAGGGTCAAGGCTGAATATCAGCGACCTGCTGGATTGCTCCAACCACTCAAGGTTCCTGAGTGGAAATGGGATAAAGTTGGAATGGATTTCATCACTGGGTTACCCAGGTCAAATAAGGGTCATGACTCCATCTGGGTTATAGTCGACCATTTGACCAAAGTGGCCCATTTCATTCCTGTCAAGACTACCTATGATGGCAACCAGCTGGCAACTCTATACATCGACAGAATCGTAAGTCTTCATGGTGTTCCTAAGGAGATTGTGTCAGATTGAGGAACCCAGTTTACCGCGAGGTTCTGGAAGAACCCAAGAGGCCATGGGAACCAAGTTGTCTTTCAGCACTGCTTTCCACCCACAGACCGGAGGCCAGACAGAACGGGTGAATCAGATTCTCGAAGACATGCTCCGAGCCTGTGTCCTAGCATATGGAGCTAAGTGGGAAGATTGTCTTCCGTTTGCTGAGTTCTCATATAACAATAGTTATCAATCGAGCCTCCAGATGGCACCATTTGAAGTGTTGTATGGACGCAAGTCTCGTACACCCCTCAATTAGTCAGAGACCGAAGAAGGGCTAGTCTTTGGACCAGATATTCTCCGCAAAGCAGAATAACAAGTGCAGCTAGTCAGAGAGCATCTGAAGAACACCAAGTCAAGACAAAAGAGCTATGCTGACACTCGTCGCCGACAGGTGAACTTCCTGGTCGGAGACCATGTGTACCTACGGGTAACCCCCCTTAAGGGAACCAAGCGTTTCCACGTTAAGGGGAAGCTCGCACCAAGATTTATTGGCCCCTTCAAGATCATCGCACGACGAGGAGAAGTGGCTTATCAGTTGGAACTACCACTTGAACTATCCAATGTGCACAACTTATTCCACGTGTCACAACTACGGAAGTGTCTCCAAGTTCTAGACAAGCCTGATCTCTACAAGGATGTCGATTACCAAGCCATTGACCTTCAGCCTGATTTGACCTACCGTGAGAGGCCCATCCGAATTTTGGATGAAGCAGAATGACGTACACGAAGACACACCATCAAGTACTTCAAGGTCCAGTGGAGCAACCACACTGAAGCAAAAGCCACCTGGGAACGTGAAGACCACCTTAGGTCCGAGTTTCCCGATCTCTTTTAGAGCCTAGTTTAGGGATCTCGGGGACGAGATTCTTGTAAGGGGTTAGGTCTGTCACACCCTGCATTCTGTAACATGTCATTTGCATTAATAAAGCAAGAAAATTGGACCAACAAAAACTTTTGCATTATTTGGCTTTTATTTGGAGTTGGTTTTCTCTCTGTGATTTTTAAGTGCCCTTTAAAGTCAACACAACTCCACCTTATATACCTCATCTCCTTGCCCCAAACTTCTTCCCAATGATCATGCCATGTGTATAGTGCAATATAGTATTTTCTTACAAAAATAATTTGGCCAAATAGTATTTTCAAAAATTATTTTTCCAAAAACCCCTAAATTGAGGTTTGCACTACAAGTATTTGATTTGGGGTATGAAAAATATTTCAAAGAGTATATTTGAAACCTATTAGATATAGGACTCCCGTAAACCACAAAAATATAATTTTAAAAGTAATTTTCCTATTTTATTTAAAGGCTTTTCCTTAGGCCAGAAATGGTATTTAATAGGTTAAAATTATTTTTAATGCTTTAAATATATTTATAAAAATTCAGGGAAACTCAGTGGACATATATTGTCCATATATAAGAGTTTGAACACATGGTCATGTTCAAAATATTGGTCAAACCACTCTAGAATGCTTTTTGGTTATTTCAAGCTTTTGAAATATTTACAAAGTAAATATTCTATAAAAATTCCAAGAAAATTCTAGCATGTCACTTATGACATATTGGATGATCTTGCCAAGCCTGATGTCTTGGAGAACAAGATAACATCACCAAATCCCCCCAAAACCCTCTCTGACCAGAATCAAATTTGAACAACTTTGTACTACCAACTTTCTCTCCTTGACCCCAAATTTTGTGAGCATGTTCACATGACCAAATGAGGCCACTAAACCAAGTGGTGCATCAAGGAGAAGTGATTTTCTCAACTAGATCTACACAAGTTCATTTCTGCTAATTTCTAGGGTTTGCCAAAGTTTCAATAGCAAACTCTTCCAAATGAGCTCATCTTCCTTTTACCTTGTCATTTTGTCATGACAAACACCCCTGCCAAGTGCCACAAGAATTAAATTAGTGCAATTACCCCCAAAACCATATCGAACACCTTCTGCATGTTAACTAAAAACCCTGTTTGGGGCTCTTCCACTAATCTCCACGAGTTCCACTTTTTACCACAGCCCCTCCTAGTCCCCTTGCACCTCTAGTAACTATGGAAAATCCACAACTCAATTATGGGAGGGCGTGTCGGTGTCAAACCCGGCGGATCTCGGATAGTGGGTCCCGATCTGTGCATCTTAGGCTGATGGTAACAGGAAGCAAGGGACAGAATGTTTACCCAGGTTCGGGTCCTCTCGATGGAGGTAAAACCCTACTTCCTGCTTGATTAATATTGATGATATGAGTAGTACAAGAGTAGATATACCACGAGATCGTAGAGGCTAAACCCTAGGAGCTAGCCTATGATGGTATGATTGTGATCGTGCTTCTAAGGACCAACCTCTCCAGTTTATATAGACTCCAGAGAGGGCTAGGGTTTACATGGAGTCGGTTAAAAGGAAGGAAATGTAATATCCGGATCGCTAAGCTTGTCTTCACGCAAAGGGGAGTCCCATCCGGACACGAGCCGGAGTCTTGAGTCTTGTATCTTCACGCTTCAATAGTCCGGACGATGTATGTAGTCCGGCTATCCGGATACCCCCTAATCCAGGACTCCCTCAGTAGCCCCTGAACCAGGCTTCAATGACGGTGAGTCTAGCGTGCAGTCTTGTCTTCGGCATTGCAAGGCGGGTTCCATCTTCGAATACTCCCATGTACCTATTACGACGAACAGTGTACGGCATCTCATCAACGTTGTACTCCCTGGCTTCAGTGCCTCAATAATGACCATTTCCATGTGTTGAGCGAATGCGAGGAGTCGAGGCATTTTTGCATTTGCCACCCCTGATCCATCGGGCTAACCGTCTATTTGTAGATATGGGGATTCCTAGATCCAAACCTCACTCTTCCCCCTCGAGCAAGCATCTAACAGAGCGCCCCAAAAAAACCATTCCAACATGGCCGGTCGTCGCAGCTCTTCTGCTCGCTCCCCTTGCCCCAAGCCGGGGGACTGGGGAGAGTGCTCAGTTCCTCATAGCCGTTTGATAGAGTTACAAACCCAAGGGCTTCTCCCACTGGCGTTCATGGTCCCCATCCGAGCCGGAATAGCCACCTATAATGGCGGGGAACAAGCGGAGATATCCCCTAATCTGTCTCTAGAGGAGCGAATATGCCTCATTCCGCATTTGTTAATGGGCGTCGGGTTTCCTATTCATCCGTTCCTTCGCGGGCTCCTGGAGTTCTACAGCCTCCAGTTGCACAATTTTACTCCAGCTTCCGTACTACATATAGCAAGGTATGTCGCCCTTTGTGAGCTATTTCTAGGCTGCGAGGCTCATTTCGGTTTATGGAAGAAGCTGTTCTGCCTTGTCCCCCACAACCAGGGAGAGCCCCTATGTCAAGTGGGCAGGGCCGAAGTATGGCGTATCGCCGAGACCGGATACCTATCCGGCACTCCCAAGAAGGCACCATAGAACTGGCCTTCAGAGTGGTTTTATATTGACGACATTCCCCTTCCGGATCCAGTCTGGACAGGACTCCCCAAGTTCAGTAACGTGATGACCCACAAGTATAGGGGATCTATCGTAGTCCTTTCGATAAGTAAGAGTGTCGAACCCAATGAGGAGCAGAAGGAAATGATAAGCAGTTTTCAGCAAGGTATTCTCTGCAAGTACTGAAATAAGTGGTAACAGATAGTTTTGTGATAAGATAAATTGTAACGAGCAACAAGTAACAAAAGTAAATAAAGTGCAGCAAGGTGGCCCATTCCTTTTTGTAGCAAAGGACAAGCCTGGACAAACTCTTATAATAGGAAAAGCGCTCCCGAGGACACATGGGAATATCGTCAAGCTAGTTTTCATCACGCTCATATGATTCGCGTTCGGTACTTTGATAAGTTGATATGTGGGTGGACCGGTGCTTGGGTGCTGTTCTTACTTGAACAAGCATCCCACTTATGATTAACCTCTATTGCAAGCATCCGCAACTACAACAAAAGTATTAAGGTAAACCTAACCATTACATGAAACATATGGATCCAAATCAGCCCCTTACGAAGCAACACATAAACTAGGGTTTAAGCTTCTGTCACTCTAGCAACCCATCATCTACTTATTACTTCCCAATGCCTTCCTCTAGGCCCAAATAATGGTGAAGTGTTATGTAGTCGACGTTCACACAACACCACTAGAGGTTAGACAACATACATCTTATCAAAATATCGAACGAATACCAAATTCACATGACTACTAATAGCAAGACTTCTCCCTTGTCCTCAGGAACAAACGTAATTACTCACAAAGCATATTCATGTTCATAATCAGAGGGGTAATAATGTGCATAAAGGATCTGAACATATGATTTTCCACCAAATAAACCAACTAGCATCAACTACAAGGAGTAATCAACACTACTAGCAACCTGCTAGCACCAATCCCGGACTTGGAGACAAGAATTGGATACAAGAGATGAACTAGGGTTTGGAGATGAGATGGTGCTGGTGAATATGTTGATGGAGATTGCCCTCTCCTGATGAGAGGAGCGTTGGTGATGACGATGGTGATGATTTCCCCCTCCCAGAGGGAAGTGTCCCCGGCAGAATAGCTCTGCCGGAGCCCTAGATTGGTTCCGCCAAGGTTCCGCCTCGTGGCGGCGGAGTCTCGTCCCGAAAGGTTGCCTTCTATTTTTTTCTCATCGAAAGACTTCATATAGGAGAAGATGGACGTCGGAGAGCCACCAGGGGGCCCACGAGGTAGGGGGGTGCGCCCAGGGGGGGAGGGCGCGCCCCCCATCCTCGTGAGCAGGGTGTGGGCCCCCTGGCCTTCATCTTTGGCGACGATTTTTCTTTATTTATTTTAAGATATTCCATGGAGTTTCAGGACTTTTGGAGTTGCGCAGAATAGGCCTTCAATATTTGCTCCTTTTCCAGCCCAGAATTCCAGCTGCCGGCATTCTCCCTCTTCATGTAAACCTTGTAAAATAAGACAGAATAGCCATAAGTATTGTGACATAATGTGAAATAATAGCCCATAATGCAATAAATATTGATATAAAAGCATGATGCAAAATGGACGTATCGACTCCCCCAAGCTTAGACCTCGCTTGTCCTCAAGCGAAAAGCCGATAACAATAAATATGTCCTCATGTTTAGAGGTAGAGGCGTCGATAAAAATAAGATACGGACATGAGGGCATCATGATTATTTCTATAAGAGTAACATAAATAGATTTTGTCATATGATTACTCATGTTCAAGTGATGACCATTTCACAAAGCCATAGTATGAATCAGAAACCTTATTGAGCACCAACAAATTATAACCTCAGTCATTGAAGCGATTGCAATTTATCATAACATCGGAAAGAGTCTATGTCAGAGCTTAAAAGCAAGTCCACATACTCAAGTATCACTTAGTCCTTCATAATTGCTAGCTCTCACGCAATACTTGTGGTTACGGAGTTTTAATCGGACACAGAGAAAGATAGGGGCTTATAGTTTTGCCCCACAACCTTTTACCTCAAGGGTAATGTCAGCAATAATAATTCATGCTCCCCCACATCCAATTAGGTATATATATCATGTTCTTTCCAACATGCTGAGCTTGCCAAAGGATAAAATGAAAAAGGAAAGGTGAAGATCACCGTGACTCTTGCATAAGGTAGAGGATAATAATAAAAGATAGGCCCTTCGCAGAGGGAAGCAGAGGTTGTCATGCACGTTTAGGGTTGATGCACAAAATCTTAATGCAAAAGAACGTCACTTTATATTGCCCCTTGTATGTGGACCTTTATTATGCAGTCCGTCGCTTTTATTGCGTCCACAACAAGTTCGTAGAAAGTTTATTTTCTCCACACTAATAAGTCATGCATACTTAGAGAGCAATTTTTATTGCTTGCACCGATGAAAACTTACTTGAAGGATCTTACTCAATCCATAGGTAGATATGGTGGACCCTCATGGCAAAACTGGTTTAAGGGTACTAGCAAAAGAGCCCGTGCGTTGCAACGGGAGAGAAAACATAACACACACTCTTAACTCAACAACCATCACTCAAGACCACAATAGGTCCATCTTCTTTATTTTTGCGAGGCATCATATTTGTGTTGCCACTTATCCTCCTTCTCACCCTCGCCGGCGATGGCCTCGTTGTTCACACAAAACAACAAAAAACGTGTGTTGAATATGGTTAATCCTAAGGCGTCTCTCTCTTCCTCTCTCTCCCCTTCCTCTCTCTCTCTCTCTCTCTCTCTCTCGCGATGAGAAATCTCTTGTTTTCCCTCGCGACTTTTTCAGAGGGCCGTAGAAGGAATCTCCAACCCTTCCCCGCAGCCAGAGGACCCCGAAAGGTCCCTGGATCCAGGACTCGAAGAAGACCCGGATACGGCCGTGGAGCTTGCTAACGGGATATTTTATCGGGCGAGCCGTGATGGTGCCTCAGTGGCTATTACTGCCGATTATCCCGGACCGCTACCTTCATCGCGTGTAAGCCAAGCCGAAGACTCTATCCTCCGAAGAGGACTCTTTCCTGATGTCATGCCTTATCCCTGAAGTGTCGTGTTTTTGCAGAGATGACGGTCGGAGCGCAGGGCCGAGCCCCTAGGGACCCATCAGCCACAGGCGTCCGGATTGGGTAGGCTCAATAGGAAGATGGTTAGGGCCGACACGCCGCTACAGAGGTAAGGAAACAACCCGTCATGTAATTATTGTTATTTGAAGTATAACAGCGCCCTTTACATCCTGGCAGGAAGAGTATCCGGACTATATCCGGGGATCCTGCCAATCACGCCTCCACCAGTCGGGTTCCAAAACCGGCTTCAAGAGAGGAGGCGGACGTGGGGCCGATGCCGCGTAGTCCTCCGACAGAGGACGCAGATATGCTCTCTGCCACGAATTCCGAAGTAGAAAGCGCCATGAATCACCGGCGTCGACGTGCCATGATTCGCAACAACATCTTTTCCGAAGAGGCTTTTAATGCTTTCAATTCGGGAGACGCATACATCCGAGTTGCTCAAGGTGGGCTTGCCCGGGCGATGGACCAGTATACCAAAGATATACGGGTAAGAAATTTTGATAAGCATGTATAGCAGTAGCCCCTGAGACTTGAAACGGTTGGAACAACTGTTTTAAGGATCAATTTATGCGCAGGTTTTTGTAGATAAGAATGAGCAATTGTCTCGGAAGCTAGAGGGGTGCAAGACCCAACTGAGGGCCATGGGTGCCAAGCTAGAGGAATCCCAGAAGGCCTCATCTGGTAACATTTTTCTCGATTGTACAAAAATGCACCAGTTAGTAAGTGGCTAGTATGATGAATTTAACAGAAAATTCTGCAGATAACCCCAGGGTGAATCCGGAGGGCGGAAGGGATGACGAGTCGCATCTCCAGAGGCAGCTAAGAGCTGGCGAGCGCATTCTTATGCAAGTTAAGCAAGAGAAGAATAATCTTCAAGATGCCAATGTTCGGCTGGATGTGGAATTGAAATACGTTCGCGCGCAGCTGGCGAACTCCGTGAAGGAGAACAAAAGGCTTCGCCGCGGCATTTATGGTAAGTGCCTAAACGAACTGTAGCATAGTTTGGCGAGGAAGTATATTGAAAGAGTTTTGCTTGTAGGAATGTTAACGGGTCGCCCTCAGGATGAGATGCCCGCATCTGCAGGTGGTTTACTGCAAGAGCTCTCACAACTGCACGAGCGAGCTTGGCAGACGATGCAGGGCATTGCGCAGGCTTTGTGGCAATCAAGCTTCCTCCCGAATGGCATGGGGGAGCTTGTGGACATGCTTCAAGGAGCACGGCGGCGCTTCTGATTGTGGAAGATGTCAGCCTGCCGGCAAGGTGCAAGCGAAGCATGGGCTATGGTGAAGACGCGCTACACCAAGCTAGACCCGAACCATATGGCCGAAGTCGGACCGGCAGGGCCGGATGGGCAAGAAATTCCCGTGAGTCTGGTATATGACCAGGTGGCGTTAGCCGCAAAGTATTCTCAATAGGACTGTAAGCTAGATAGCCTGTTGGATGGTATAGAGGAAGAATACAGTCAGTCCAAGTGATTGTGTAATTCAATGGACATAAGTAGCCCCTAGCCGGATTAAAATCATTTGTCTTGGCGGACCTTTTCGCTTCAGCCCCCGGATCCGACAGTCCAGGGTGTGTCCGAATACCCGCTCAGTTATAAAAAACTGGGGTATGCGTGGAAACCAGGTGTAGGGGTCATAAGTGCTTGAACAGAGAAGTACCCAACTAGTTATGTTATATTACATGGATAGTAAGAAACATCTTCCAGGGCGAATAGTTCCATTAGGGGTTCCTTTCCCTGGGTAAGCATGCGACAATGCACATGTCCGGACTGCGAACCATGGCGCAGGATACAAAACTTCTGGGGATTTACATTGTAATAAACGAATACATATTTTGGTCACCGACCAAATATTCTCTTAAGGAAACTAGCTTTCGGCTTCACCCAGTCTGAGGTACACATCCGGCTGAACCGGTAGTAACAATCGCAGAGGTGCTCCCCTTATGCCCTAGCCGAATTAATGGGAACATAGGGCATAATCACAAGAGCCAGGCAACCCACCTTGGCCACATCTTAAGTCATATCGTTGCATATGACGGTGAAGAAAAGGCACATATGGAAAAAGAAATGCATATGTGATGGGCGAAAAGCCATTAGATTAATTATTTTTAGCTTCCGTATAGGAAGCCCCCAGGTATTGCTTACACACATAGTGCAGCCAGAGTGATCCGGAAGTCCGCACTGTATTAAAAACTTTATGTGAAGAGGGAGAAAAATCGAGAAAGGAAAAGGGATGGAGCATAATTAAAAAGGAGGAGGTAAGGAGACAAACACTGAGTTCAGCGCTAGGCGTAGAATCTCTGGAGTCTGGCCGCGTTCCATGGATTCGGCTCGAGTCTGTTATCGGACGCATTACGTAAGCGGTACGCTCCTACGGTGAGAACTTTGTCGATGACGAAGGGACCTTCCCACTTGGGTTTGAGCTTGTCCTTCTTCTCCGGTAAGCGTAGAACGAGCTCGCCAATATTATAAGTTTTGGCCCGCACTTCTCTGCTCTGGTATCGTCGAGCCTGTTGCTGATAGAATGCGCAACGGGCCTTTGCGACATCGCGCTCCTCCTCCAGGGCGTCCAAGTTATCCTCCCGATCTAACTCGACTTCCTTCTCTTAGTACATGCGTACGTGTGGTGAATCATGTATTATGTCGCAGGGTAATACCGCTTCCGCACCGTACACCATAAAAAATGGTGTATATCTGGTGGTGCGATTCAGCGTGGTCCGCAGCCCCCAGAGTACAGAGTCGAGCTCCCCGACCCAATGCATGTCCGACTCTGTCAAGGATCGCACTATTCTGGGTTTGATGCCGCTCATGATAAGACCATTTGCCCGTTCGACCTGGCCGTTTGTTTGGGGATGGTAGACGAAAGCGTAGTCGAGCTTAATGCCCATTTTGCCGCACCAAGCTTTCACTTCATCAGCTATGAAATTTGAGCCATTATCGGTGATGATGCTGTTGGGGACACCTTATCGGTGTACAACCCCGGATATAAAGTCTATTACTAGTACGGATTCAGCCGTTTTGACTGGTTTGGCTTCTATCCATTTGGTGAACTTATCTACCATGGCCAATAAGTATTTTTTCTTGTGGCTTCCCCCTTTAAGGGGTCCAACCATATCCAGCCCCTAGACCACAAAGGGCCAAGTTATGGGGATTGTTTGGAGAGCGGTAGGGGGCATATGACTCTGATTGGCAAAGAGCTGGCAACCGACACAGTGTTGGACAAGGTCGTGTGCGTCTGCTCGGGTCGTCGGCCAATAGAAACCTGTACGGAAGGCCTTGCTGACTAGTGCTCGAGTCGCGGCGTGGTGCCCGCCCAGTCCGGCATGGATTTCAGCCAAGAGCTGCCGCCCTTCCTATTCGGAGATGCACCTTTGGAGCACTCCAGTCGCACTTTTCTTATAGAGTTCCCCTTCATGGACTTTGTAAGCTTTAGAACGCCAGACGATGTAGCGTGCTTCATTTTGGTCTTCGGGAAGCTCCTGCCTATTTAGGTAGGCCATGAAAGGCTCAGTCCATGGGGCGATGACATCCATGGTTTCATGGGCCGAAGATGTTATCTCGGTGGTAGAGCCTCCGATTATGTCTGATAGTTTGGAATCTAGGGATGTATTCGGATCCACGCTGGTATTGCTGGACTCCCCTTCCCATGCCACGGATGGCTTGAACAGCCTTTCCAGGAATATGTTAGGTGGGACAGGGTCGCCTTTAGCACCGATGCGGGCAAGGACGTCTGCCGCTTGATTGTTTTCTTGAGCCACATGGTGGAATTCGAGCCCCTCAAACCGAGCTGACATTATAAGGATGGCATTACGGTAGGCCGCCATTTTCGGATCCTTGGCATCAAAGTCTCCATTTTTTTGTGATATTGCAAGGTTTGAATCCCCGCGCACCTCTAGGCGTTGAATGCCCATAGAGACTGCCATCCGAAGACCGTGCAACAACGCCTCATATTCGGCTGCATTGTTGGAGTCTGTGTATAATATTTGGAGGACGTATTGGACCGTGTCTCCTGTGGGAGACGTCAGGACTACACCCGCTCCCAATCCGGCCAACATTTTAGAGCCGTCGAAGTGCATGATCCAGTTATAGTACGCACCATACTCTTTTGGGAGTTCGGCTTCTGTCCATTCAGCGACAAAGTCAGCTAATACTTGCGACTTGATGGCCCGCCGAGGCTTGTTTGTTATGTCGAACGGAAGGAGCTCGATGGCCCATTTAGCGATCCGGCCCGTGGCATCGCGGTTATTTATTATATCGTTTTGTGGTACTTCGGAGGCCACCATAATTGAACACTCTTGAAAGTAGTGTCGTAGCTTTCGGGATGCCATGAAGACCGCGTATGCTATTTTTTGATAGTGTGGGTATCGGGATTTGCAAGGGGTGAGGACCGTGAATACGTAATAAACCGGCTTCTGTAGCGGGAATTTGTATCCGTCAACCTCTCGTTCAACGACGAGTACTGCGCTTATAACTTGATGTGTTGCAGCTATGTACAGCAGCATAGGTTCACCGATATTTGGCGCTGTTAGGACTGGATTATTGGCCAATAAGGTCTTTATTTCATCGAGTCCGGCCGCGGCTGCATCCGTCCACACGAAGTGTTTGGTGCACCGAAGAAGGCAGGAAAGAGGTAGTGCCTTTTCTCCTAATCTGGAGATAAAGCGGCTCAGAGCAGCCACACATCCAGCAAGTTTCTGGATGTGTTTGAGGTCTGTTGGTATAGCCAACTTTGACAAGGCTCGGATTTTTGCCGGATTAGCTTCAATTCCTCTATTGGAAATGATGAAGCCCAGCAGTTTTCCAGAGGGGACGCCAAAAACACATTTTTCTGGATTCAGCTTGATGTCGTATGTTCGGAGGTTGTCGAATGTAAGCCTCAAGTCATCTATTAGAGTTTCGACGTGTCTTGTTTTATGACTAAGTCATCCATTTCTCCTATTATGCCACTCCAAATCCAAAATTAGGAATTTGTCCCCTTCTTAGGTTTCACTCTAGTATTTTACAAAAATAATTTGACATTTTTTTGAGCACTTTGACTTTTCTATTTTTATTATTGTCTTATTTTCCGTTATTTTCTTGCGATGTTTAGATCCCGTATTTGACGAAGTTGCTGAAGAAGGAGGAGAAGGATTTGAAGACCTCAAAGAACAAGCCAATCAAGGCAAGCAGCCCTTTGACCATGACATCCCTCTTGTTCATCGGTACCCTTTTGCCGATTGCATGATGATGAAATATGTGGTGGTAAACTTGTTGTGAACCACCACATGATGCATACCCCTACTCATGACTTTACCTTGTTCATGATTGCATTGTCAAGAGACTAGTTGATGCATAATGATGCATGTGTACCATGAACTCTTTGTGGTTACGTTCGGTCGAAAACCCCATCGGGTGCCCCTAATGTCCTTGGGAGATGTTGAACTAAGGTCACCACTTGAGAAAGAAGTGGTGTACCGAAGAGAGCTTTTGGCGTGTGTGTGTAAAATGATGGATTAGATTTATGTGTGATTACCATCCCAACCAAACATGTGCAACCACTCTACCCCTTTATGGGACGGGGCATTATTTATTACTTAGGCTAATACTAGCATGGTGCCCACATTACTATTGATGGGGTGACTTGAGGTCACTCTATAGACGGGGTCGTGCTTGGATAGGCGGCCATGATTGTTTTCACAGGGCACCGGACATACCGTTGGTCCCTTCGTGTATGCGTGATAATGTGAAAAGGGCAGAGTCCCACAATATTTTGCCTATACACGAGGGCCGTGTATCAACGAGTGGACCCTATGTTAGTGTCGTCTAGGGAAAAGTAATGATCGGGTGCTTCCCCGAGTACTTGAGGTACTACGGGATCGTGGATGACATGAAAGCTTCCCGGATCTTGTGGGTAAAGTGCGCAAGCTCTGCAGAGTGTCAAACTATTCGAATAGCCGTGTCCATGGTCATGGACAGTTGGGAGGTGCTACTTAAACTATGTCGAGAAATTTTACAAATCACAGTGCACGTGTGTGTGGAAAGGAACTATTTGTGTCAAGGTGGTGACTTGACATGTTGAATGACATGGCATTGATTCAACTCTATTTATGTTGATATATGTAACCTGTTCTTGAGGTTACCCATGTTTATTGATGCATATCTCACAAGTTGATAGGACACCTCAGCTAGCTTGAAGCTAGGTTGCTTAGTTGTTGTACAATTGCATTGTTACTTTGAACCAAATCATGGGTTGCTTGCGAGTACATTCAAAGTACTCATTGGCTTGCCACTGGTTATTTAATTGACCAAGCATGGAAGAGCAGGAGTTCGAGGAAGAGTTCTTTGGTGATGAACACGCGAAGTAGGATGCTTCCCAGTCAGAATGCCTGTAGGGTTAAGGCAGATGGCGTGGGTTCTTCTTATCGATGAAGATGTCTGCTGCTTGTGTTTCATTTGATGTTCAGCCCTTAAGGCTTTATCAATGTAAGACTTGACCATAATGGTCATAATTTGTGTAAGACGGTATGTATGGGTGTAAGACTCTTGTTATTCAGCTTCTGTGTGTTCAGTGAGCATTGATCTCTGGGATCACTATACACGTGCATTCGATGATCTCGACTTATGAGTCGGGGTCCCCACACTTTGTCATTCTCACCATCTTTTGGCTACAGGCTGTATCGTTGACAATGAGGGGAGTTTGCTCCCGAACTCCTAGGGCTCGCCATGTAGACACAGTTTTCCATAGCAAACAGAGCCTCTCTGCCATCAAGGTCCTTGCCAACGGTGATCACCTAGTTAATCGGATAATTGAGTCCGAGAAACCGAAAGTGTGAACCAAGGCTGTTTACCCGCCTCCAACTAAAAAAAATCCTAAAGGCCCCAACAAGTTGGTATCCTGCTCATAGACGTAACAGCCACTGTCCGGATACTCACGTATTTCACGGTGCTTGTATACAGCGGGGTTTTTGCAATATAACTTTTCCGGCTCATGTGTCCGAACGATCATCAGTCTTTTGCCATCGTCTGATCGAGCAAGGAACTAGTTGTGCTTCCCTGTTTTTGGCAAAGGTGGTGTGATTACAAAGGGCAGTAACTGTAGGGACACTGCATCATATCAAAAAGGACAGGCATTGTTAATGTAAGATCATCCTTGTTCAGAGTATGAGTAGGATAATGCAAGAAACAACATTGATATGTCCCTGTTGGAACTAGGAGGAAAATACAGGGAAATGTATACTTGCTTCGAAAATATAGAAGTGCCATGCATGGTTATACTCATGTTATCTCGCAATTCGATTCTTCACAGGAAACTACCATGTCATGCATGTTATCTAATCATGTTCTGTCCTCACAAACAAATTCTTCAAGGTAACTAACAGACCATGCATTGTTATATACTCGTGTTCTGTGGGCAAATTTTTTGTGAGGATATTATTCTAGCCATTGATTGTTAAAGGGTGAATATAGGTATGTACACATGGTAAGCATTACATGATTTCACTACTTCCAAATATAGAGTTCTTCATATGCACATTTACTTCCCTAATGTATGGTTAGATGAAACCAACAGTGTGGTGCATGTTTCTACATCATGAAAATGAGGAAACTAACATGGCCATTGATACACACTCATATTTAGTAGTAGTATATAGATTACTATAAAATAAGGAGAATATCCATATATTCCTAACCGTTTGATTATTCAGGGGTACAAATTGGCTATAATGACATGGTCACAATCCCATGAATTAACTCATTCCAAATATAGCTAATTTACAGCGTCTCTAATACATTGCCATAGTTCTACTCAAATTCTGCTCAAACAGGGATATGCCAATCATCACAAAAAGTTCAAACAGTGTCATGGCGTCATCATTAACATGAGATGGAAACAACTTACACGCGCCGTCCCAGCAATATGTGGTGCCATCTGCTTTGTCGATCGCATAGATGATGCCATTGTGTTCAATAGAATCACAGAAGTGTGTATCAGCTTTGACGATGATCCACTGCGAGCTGAGTTGTCTCCAGCTAAAGAAGGCATTGTCATAAAGATAGGCGAGTCCGCGGTCGAACAAGGAAAGTAGCTTGAAGTCTGCGTAATTCGCATGTCATGTGGGCACTTGGCAGATTACAATCTTCTGCAAAACAAGGTACGTCCAACTGACATGGTAATCTAGATGACTTGGACCGCGTTGGTAAAACTCTATATAATCCAACGGAGGAAGGATAATCTCATGGGAGGTCTGGAAGTTCACGAGCACCAACTTTTTACCATCTTCTCTGAAGGCAGCCATCCAGTGGGAGTTCATGCCGACCCAGTACATACCTGCCATGAAGTTTCGGGCGATGGCGATCGGATCGAAGTCGAGGGAAATGTTGTATGGCGACCCACTACATACCTGCAAAGAAGTTTCGGCTAATGGAGATTGGATTGAAGTCGAGGGGCATCTTGTACGCCTCCGTATCATGGTGAGCAAATCTCGCGAGACCAGATAGCAGCAAGCAGGGTGTGTTGAAAAGCTTAGGCCTCGCTTTGACGATGGCCGTGTGCATGTCCCTCGAGCATGCAGCTATCCGCAAGGCGCTCAACATATCCATACACGAACAACAGTGGTCGAGGATGTCACTGGGGAGATTTCTCCAATTGCGGATCATATGGATACTATGTGGTTCGTGTTCGGCCATGGTGGAGTTTGGAAGGTGGGGTTTTTGGGGGGCTTGATTTAGGGGGGAGAAGGTTGTCGGTGCTGGAGCGGCTAGCGAGGGAATAGTGGTACAGGGGGAGGCGAGCGAGGCGACGGAACACGGGGGCACAGTTTGATGGAGACGAAGATGGAGATGGAGATGGAGTGGTGCTATGGGAGGGGAGACGGAGACGAGGCGAGGCATGCTAATGTGCTGTACAACGGTGGTGACAAACTGCACAGTGCACATGATGAGGCTGACTTTGGTAACCCGAACACGCCGGCTGGACTAGTGTCAGGCGCAGGGTGTTATCACTTCACTGTGAGGACCAAATGAATAGTATTTTGACCATCAAGTGTACCACAGTTGTACTACTACTACTACTACTACTAGTAGTAGTAGGAACATGAGTACTCCAGTACTGTATAGCGGAAATAGGTCTCCCGTGCTAGCATGCCTGTTCACTTCATCCTCCAGATATCATCCACATTGCGAGCAAAACCAAATTCTCGTGCATGCGGAAGCGCGAAGATGGGCCTTTTCTTTTATGAGGATAACCATGTATTCCTTAACCAGATAATGTTGTGTCTCCCACACACGCGCCAATATCCATCTGTAGCAGCTACGACACATTTTTTATCTGTTTGCATAGGTCCCACGTATCATGAAGGATGGGCACGTACACGAACATGTACGACTCCTCAATCTACCCGCATAGCCTTTTCGTTTAGTCTACCTAGCCATCTAATCAACTGCTTGCACGCCACTTCTCCCATTTACTTCTCCATCGGGAACCAATTTTCCTTGGCTTCTTCACCTCCCCTTCATCTTCATTTGCATCCAAACCCCACTACGTTCACATTGTTTTAACCTCTTCACATACTCCTGGAGTAATTCCGAAGCTGTAAGTGCATCTAGTGCCCCTTAGTGATTTTGGTGTATTGAAAACTTATAGGTTAAGGGACTGATGCATTTGTGAGTGTACACAGGTCTATAAGTCTATGAGGAGTTTAACATTCACAGAGAAAGTCGACCCCTAAAAATGAAGTTCTTCAACTGAAGACTTTGGATTTCTGAAGACTTTCTGAAGACTTTGAAAGTGAAGAAATTGGTGTGACCTTGAACACTTGGCAATCATTCGAGGAACATGAAGCGTTAAGACTTTTGTTTTTACTGTTTTAATTTTCTCTTTCTTGAGTCATAGGAAACACCGTACTGTTAAAGGGGGTCAAGGAAATGCTAAGGAAAATTTTCCATGTGATGCTCAACTCAAAATCCTACACCTACCAATCCTTTCGAGTGAAGCCATTGGAAATCTTGCACAGTTCAGTGATATTCTTCAGTGGCAGAGACGAAGTTCTTCTGGTCTCTGAGGAATTTGTTCTGACTGAGGAGTTAGGAATTCGCCAGTGCGGATTGCCTACAAGGTGAGGAACATGACAGCCCTGAGGTATTTGAGAGTCAAATATTCCGACCGTTGCTGTGCTACGCGCCAGCTTTCCCAAAATATCTACCCACCTAACGGTCATATCAGACAAGGGCATTTATGTCTTATCATGTCGGGCTGCTCCCTACAACCACTAGCTGGTTGGCTGCTCCGAGAGAAACTGACACTTGTCATTTGAGAGCAACCCATCCTCCGAGGACTTTGAGCGAAAATCATCAAGTGAGGAAAACCCAAACCCCAAACCTACAAACCCCAAAGTGATTGAGCATCACTGAAGAGATTGATCCTGCGTGCATCCGACACTTGTTTCCTTTGAAGACTGTGCTTCTTCCAGACGGTTAGGCATCAAGGTCTAGAGCATCCAAGAGGAATTGTGGATCACCAAGTGACCAAGTTTGTGAAGGTTCGGAAGTCACCTGAAGACTTACCACGAGTGATTGGGCGAGGTCTGTGTGACCTTAGCTCAAGGAGAATACGGTGAGGACTGTGTGTCCGGAACTGGGTGTCCTCGAGTTTAAATACTCAGCCGCTCCAACCAGATGTACAACTGAGACCGCAGTTGGAACTGGTCTACCAAATCATTGTCTTCACCGAGCTTACTGGTTCTATTTCCTCAAATCTTTAATTTCCTCATCTATGTTGTTATGTGCTTTTTCATATCTGTTTGAAGACTTTGACTGAAGACTTTCTCAATTTCCTCAGTTCAGTTTCTTCAGTCTGTCCGTCTTCATCTTGTGTTATCCTGTGTTTACGCTTTCTGTACTCTGTGCTTGTCTTCATTTCATCATGATGACTATGCGTGTGTTCTGCTATGTTTACTTTTGAGTACTTATTCCACTACAAGTAGTTCTTCATTTAGGAATTTCCTCACCAGCAAATTCCTCAGTGAAGAATTCATAAAAATCGCCTATTCACCCCCCTCTAGTCGATATAACGCACTTTCAATTGGTATCAGAGCAAGGTACTCCCTTATTCTGTGTGATTTTGGTTTAACAACCTGGAGTTTCAGTTATGTCGACCACAGGTATGATCAAGGTCTCTGCTGGGTGTCCTCCCTTCGATGGAACAGACTACGCCTACTGGAAGAATAAGATGCGAATGCATCTTGAGGCAATTGATAACGATCTCTGGTAAGTTGTGGAAAATGGTGTTCCCTCAGTCACACCTTCCCTGAATGCTGGTGATGTGAAGAGATTCAAGCAACTCGAGTCTCAAGAGAAGAATATCATATGTGGCCATTTGAGCAAAGGGCAATATGGTAGAGTGAGTGCTTTGGAAACTGCTAAGCTTATCTGGGATAGGCTCTCCAAAGTAAAGGAAGGAGTCTCGACTCAACGTGACTCTCGTGTCGATGTTCTTCGCAATCTCTTCAACCGCTTCAAAAGACTCGACAATGAAAATGTTCAGCAAACCTTCGATCGCCTCACTAATATCTCAAATGAGCTTCAAGCGCTTCGCACCACTGATATCACCGACCATGAGGTGGTGAAGAAATTGCTGAGATCGCTTGATTCTTCATTTGACACTCTGGCACTGATGATTCAAGAGTGTGCTGATATCATCAAGAGGCTAAACACTCATGAGTTCCAGCTTGCTGAGAAGAGAGATCTCTATGGTTCGAGCTATGGCAAACCACGTGCTCTAAAGGCCAAGGCAGTCTCTGAGTCTAAAGAAGAGGACTCTACTAGCAGCCTTGGTGATCCTGAAGAACTGAGCTAGGAACTAGCACTGCTCGTGAAGAAATTTCAGAAGTTCTCAAGACGTGGTCGCTTTGGAAAATCCTCAAGGAGCAAAGATTCCTCATCTAGTGACTATAAGAAGAGGCTATGTCACAAATGCAAGAAACCTGGTCACTACGTTCAAGATTGTCCTCAGTGGGACAAGGAACTAAAGAAGAAGAAATACAAGGATTACAGTTCTGATGATGCCAAGAAGAAGAAGAAATCTTCAAAGTCTTCATCATCAAAATCCTTGAAGCTTTCATCTCACAAGAAGAGCAGCTCCAAGAAAGCTCGGGCATTCATTGGCAAGGAAATGGATTCTGAGGCTGAATCTGAGGATCATGAGGAAGAGGAGGCATCCGAGGAGTCTGAGTCTGGTGCGGCAAGCCTGGCTCTTGCTACCGCGTTTGTCAGCAAGTCTATCTTCAACTCTGAAGAAAATGGCAACACCAACGATGCTGATGAAGGCAATGATGCGCTCCCACCTATTGCTTCATGGCAAAGGGTGCCAAGGTAACTAAATACCCCTCCTCTGAATCTAGTGAGGGTGAATCTGATGAAAATCTTAAGCCTAGATACTCTAAACTTGCTAAGATTGCTATGAAACAACAAAAGGCTATTGAAAAGCTTCAAAACATGCTAGACAAAAGTGATGATATGTTGGGTGAAGAAATGGATCGCACTAAAAACTCAACTGAAAATCTTCCGAGACTTCAGCCTAAGTTTGACAATCTTCAAAGTCATCATACCACTCTCTTATCTGATCACGAGAAGCTTTCTTATGAATTTCTTCAAAGAAAGCAAGATCTTGAGAAGCTAAGAGTGAGTTATGAAGATCTTCAGAAGGAGCGTGATTCATTACTTGCTCAACAAATCATCGCTACTCAGGAAGAATTTATTCCTCCATGTGTGAAGTGCATTGAACGTGAATCTGCTAATTCTTCACCTGAATGTTCAAATGCTTCAAATGTTACAAATTCTTCACCTGTCTCTGCTATCACTAATTCCTCATCTGAGGACATTGCTAGTACCACTGATGATGCAGGGCTAAAGGAATTTTACACGACAGGCATGTACAAAAGCCTCAAAGGGCATCAGATTCTCTGTGATGTGCTTAAAAAGCAGATCCTCAACAGGAACCCTAGGAAAGAGGGTATTGCCTTTGTGAGGAAACTCAATGCTGATGGAACATATTGGAAGCCTGAGTAGTACCCCAAAACCTCATGGGTTGCTGCAAAGGGACCTCCATTTGATCCATCCAATTTATCTGGCTTTACGAGTGAATCTCCTCATTCTTCTGATGAGTCATTTGACTCCAACTATAAACTATTCAAAAATCAAAATGGTGAAGTATTTGCTAGATATGTTGGCACTAACTGCAGGAACGGTTCCCCTATGAAGAAAATCTGGGTTCCCAAAAGTCATCTTGAAAGTCTTCAGGTGAATGTCCTCATGACACCACCAGTGAAGAACAGGAACCCCAAATCCAATTCTTCATATGGACCTAATTCTTCACATGGATCAAATTCCTCAAAAGGATCAAAATCCTCATATGATCATCATCGTGCTAACCCTTTTGTTTCGCAGGGTAGAGCGAAGGGCTATGAATATGAGTATTATTCTTCAAATCATTATGTTCATAAGTCCTCGAAGAATTTCTCTGCTTATTCATATGCTTACCCTAACACCTCTTATGTGAAACGAAGCGGACTGGCTTCTATGCCACCTTTCTCATATGGTGCACGCAGAGTGATGAATTCTTTGCCACCCCTTCAGATGTGGGTGGTGAAGAAAAAGAACTAATCTCTTATGCAGGGTGAGGTCTCTAGACATGCTCAAAACATTTGAAGAATTTGCTGGAGACCTGAATGTTTCTGAAAGGACGCAGGCTAATCATGAAGAAATGACCGTTCATTTCACACGTCCTCATAGTCATTTATCTATGCTATAGCTTGATGAAACTGATCAGATGATATTGATGTCATATTCTTCCCTGATGATCAACCCAAAGCAAACGAGTGGGTCCTCGATAGTGGATGTACGAATCACATGACTGGTGACAATAATCTATTGATGGATGCTCCTTTATCACCGTCACATCTGAAGCATATCATCTTCGCTGACAAAGGCAAAAGTTAGGTATTGGGTCTAGGTAAGGTTGCGATCTCAAAGGATCGACACATGGACAAAGTCATGCTTGTCGAGTCCTTAGGATACAACCTCATGTCTGTCTCAATGCTTTGTGATATTGATATGGTTGTTGTCTTTGGCAAATATCATTGCGTTGTGATCATGGAAGCTGACAATTCCAAAGTCTTCAAAGGCTTTAGGAGAGGAGACCTGTATATTGTTGATTTCTCTACAGGACGACAACCAGCCATGTGCTTACTTGCAAAAGCTTCAGAAGGCTGGCTATGGCATCGACAACTTGGTCATGCTGGCATGAGGAATCTGCACACGCTTGCAAAGAAGAAGCTTGTCATTGGCATTGAGAATGTCAAATTCCTCAAAGATCACTTATGTAGAGCTTGTGAAGCTGGAAAGATGACAAAGGCCAAGCATCCAGCAAAGACTATCATGACTACAACTCGACCATTTGAATTGCTTCACATGGATCTCTTCGGTCCTAATCATTATTCTGCTATTACAAATGATGCATCTCTATATGGCTTTGTTATCGTTGATGATTATTCTCGTTACACATGGGTGCACATTGTCACTTACAAACATGAGGTGCAGGAAGTCTTCAAACGATTTTCCTCGAGGGCTTCAACCAACTTTGGTGTGAAGATCAAGCACATCAGAAGTGACAATGGGACTGAGTTCAAGAATTCCGGTCTTGATAGCTATCTTGATGAACTTGGTATTACTCATGAGTTATCTGCTCCTTATACTCCTCAGCAGAATGGCGTCATGGAGCGCAAGAACAGAACTCTTGCTGAAATGGCTCGCACTATGCTTGATGAATACAAGGCACCTTGTTGTTTCTGGATTGAGGCAATTGATACTGCATGCCACATCATCAATAGAGTATATCTTCACAAATTCTTCAAGAAGACAGCCTATGAACTCCTCAATGACAAGAAACCCAATGTGAGTTACTTCAAAGTCTTCGGTGCTAAATGTTGGATTAGAGATCCACATCACAATTCTAAATTTGTACCGAAAGCACATGAGAGTTTTATGCTTGGTTACGGAAAGGACTCGCACACCTACATAGTCTTCAATAGCGTTCTTCACAAGGTTGTTGAAACTGTAGATGTGCGGTTCGATGAAACTAATGGCTCGCAAAGAGAGCACCTACCTTTTGTATTAGATGAACCAGCACCTGAGAAATCTATCAAGTTCAAGGCTACTAAGGATGTCATTCCAACCGAAGAATCTGCTGAAGAATTCATTCCAGAACGTGATGATTGTCGGGCTGGCGCACCTGAAGAAAATGGTGCTGAAGAAAATGCTCCTGAAGGGAATGCTGATCAAATTCCTCGAAGACAACCCGCTCATCCTCGCATTGCAAACGGAGTGCAAGTCAAGAAGATCATCGATGACATTGAAGCACCAGATCCTCTCACTCGCTGAAAGGCTTCACATTTATATAACTTTTTTGGGCATTTTTCTTTGGTCTCTATCACAGAGCCACTAAGGTAGATGAAGCATTTCTGGAGCCTATGTGGATTCAAGCTATGCAATAAGAATTACATCAGTTCGAGCTCAACAACGTCTGGGAACTGGTCAAACGTCCAGATCCTCGCAGGCACAACATTATTGGCACAAAGTGGATGTACCGCAACAAGCAAGATGAAAATGGTCTTGTGGTGAGGAATAAGGCACAACTTGTAGCTCAAGGCTATACACATGTTGAAGGAATTGACTTCGATGAAACTTTTGCACCTGTTGCTAGACTTGAGGCTATTCGCATATTACTTGCTTATGCTAACCATCATAATATCACGTTATATCAAATGGATGTGAAAAGTGCATTCCTCAATGGTAAGCTTGAGGAAGAAGTATATGTTGCTCAACCCCCAGGTATTAAAGATCAAAAAAATCCCGACAAAGTCTTCAGACTCAACAAGGCCCTGTATGGCCTCAAGCAAGCCCCTCGGGAATGGTATGATACTTTGAAGGAATTCCTCATGAAGAAAGGCTTCAAACCCGGTTCACTCGACCCAACTCTTTTCACAAAATCTTATGATGATAAATTGTTTGTGTGCCAAATATATGTTGATGATATTATCTTTGGCTGTACTGACCAATGTTATAGTGATGAATTTGCCTATATGATGAGTGAAGAATATCAAATGTCTATGATGGGACAACTGAAATTCTTTTTAGGTCTTCAAATTTGTCAACAACGCAATGGCATATTCATATCTCAGGAGAAATACCTCAAAGATATATTGAGGAAATTCGGCATGCAAGACTGCAAAGGGGTCAAAATTCCAATGCCCACAAATGGCCATCTATGCACTGATGAAAATGGTAAAGACTTCGATCAAAAGGTATACCGCTCCATGATTGGCTCTTTATTGTACCTACGTGCATCTAGGCCAGATATTATGCTTAGTGTTTGCATGTGTGCCCGATTTCAAGCTACACCGAAGGAATCACACCATAAGGCTGTGAAGCATATTCTTTGATATCTAGCTCACACACCAACACTTGGATTATGGTATCCCAAGGGCTCTTCATTTGATCTCATTGGATATTCAGACTCTGACTATGCTGGCGATCGCATGGACTGCAAGTCAACATCAGGCACATGCCATTTCGTCGGACGATCTTTGGTCTGTTGGTCCTCGAAGAAACAGAACTGCTTATCTCTCCACTGCAGAAGCTGAGTACATTGCTGCTGGATCATGCTGTGCTCAATTACTATGGATGAAGCAAACACTCAAGGACTATGGCATCAACGTGAAGAATGTGCCTCTCTACTGTGACAATGAGAGCGCTATCAAGATTGCTCATAACCCAGTTCAGCACTCGAAGACAAAGCACATCCAGATTCGTCATCATTTTCTTTGTGATCATGTGTTGAAGGGCGACATCTCCATCGACCATGTTAGAACTGAAGATCAACTGGCCAATATCTTCACTAAGTCCTTGGATGAGAAGAGATTTAGCAAGTTGCGGTGTGAGCTAAATACCCTAGAATCTTCGAATGTTCTCTGAAATGGACACACATCCTAACACTTATGCTGACTTGATGACTTATATGCGCAACACACGAAGTAACGTTTTTCTTCAATCAATGAAGACTAACCCTCTAAGTGTGAAGAAATCAATGAAGAAATTGATTCTCAGAGCCCTACGACAATTGTACGCGGTGTCTGAAATCAGCTTTCTTATACGGTGGGTTACGCCACCAACCAAAGTTGAAAATCTTCAATTTGAGGGTTTTTTTTCATTTTTTTGAAATTCCTCAGTTTTTCAAATTCTTCAACTTTGCACTGTCTTCACTTTTTCCTGTGTTGTTCTTCATTTGAATATATATGTCCTCTACAACATTCACTTATTGCTATTTCTCCAAGTTGATTTCTTCTGCTAAGTGAATGTGATCGGACCCTTCCCCCTCTATGCTAAAACTCAACCCAGTCTATTCACAAATTCTTCATGTGTGTTCTAATTTGAAACTCGTTCAAAATCTTCACCGTGTCCTTGACAGCTGAAGAAATTGCGGACGAAAACTTAAAATAATATTATCTAAATTTTCGGCTTTGCAGCTCAAACCGTTCCGCATCCCACGACAATTCTTATCTATTCACCCACGATCCTACAAGATCGCCACCTCACAATACGTGGGTGACACATGTCACGTGAATGAGAAGGGCAAGGGGTACGTTCGTACGAAATCTTCGGGCGTACAGTTTTTCACTCCCACTATAAATACCCCTGCCTCTTCCTCAATTCACTTTTACTTCGCTCGACCTCACTCCCGCTCGAGCTTCCCGAAACCCTAGCGCCGCCGCTACTTCATTGTCGCCGGTGAGGAATAGCTTCACTGCCTCGACCTCGTCGCCATCGTACTCGCGCCGATTGCAGATTTCTTCACTCTGCCGCCGCCATAGCCGTCTTCCTTTGCCGAGTTAGGGTGTGGAAGATCTGAACTGACGAACTTCACACCTACACTTCTCAGTTCATCGTGTTCTTCACTTTGGGTAATTAAAAGTTACTTTTACTGCCCGCTTTGATTCATGTGTTTTTCTTGAAAATCTTCAAAGGTGTTTGTTCTTCAAATCTTCACACACCAAACACCTCACATGTTATCTGTTCTTGATTCATTTCTCTAAGCAATGATTTTCTTCAAGATTCCTCAATTGTGTGGATTCTCAAATCTGTACAACTCTGGAACCTAAGATAAAGAATGCTTAGTGAAATTCTTCAAGACTCATCTGGTCAAATTCCTCAAACCTATTCTTTTTGAAAATCTTGTGAGAATGCATATGACCTCTCCAAATTCCTCGCAACTATACTCTGTTCACAGGTACAAATGTCCGCTGCTGAATCACTAGGTTCTCATCAACTTAACTCATTTGCAGCGTTCCTCAAAGAAAAGTTGCATACCTCTTCAGAAACTTCAGTTGTTCATACTCCTCAGCTGAAGAAAATGGGCGATGGTAAGAAGCCACAGAAGGGTGGAAAGAGGCCTGAGGTCAATACTGCTTTTGGAATCCCTGAGGACATTTATGCTGGGTACTGCACACCCCCAGAGGAAGATAGAAATTAGTGCAAGGTGCGCATTCAAAAGATAGAGAGGAGATGGGCACGAAAATGGAGGGAGTACAGGTATGTTACTCCCAAGTATATGAAGAAATTCGCGCTCAACCCTCCATGCTCAAGACCTCCATTGGCACCAGTCCAAGCGGAAGATCCCACCAGCCTCAAGCGCGGTGAGGACTATGCTAATGAATGGGCAAAGCGCCAGACCAAACTGGCCAAGCAAGCAAAGGAAGCAGTGAAGAAACTCAATGCAGACTCTACTGCTGCTGCTACCGTTGCTGAGGCCTCTACTAGTTATCCGAAGAAGGCGATGCCTAAGAAGCCTCCTCACAAGTCAAGTGCTTCTTCTTCAATGACCTCATGACCAAGCTCCTCAGCAATGCCCTCAAGGCCAGAATCTTCAAAGCCCTCACGGCAAATTCCTCAGTCTACTCCTCCTCCTCCAAAGTCCTCAGCTCCTCTGACAAAGTCTTCAGCTGCTCCGACCAAATCTTCGGCACCTGTGCATCTTGCAACATGCCAAAGGACCTCAGGCATCTCAATTACCTCAGGAGCATCTACAAGTTCCTCAGCTGCACCAAATTCCTCAGCTGGCCCCTCTTTGCTGAAGAAAAAGGCCACTGCTGGACGAGGCCTTCGACCAAGTCCTCACAAGAAGCAGGTTGCCTTCCAAGTTCCCTCTGATGAAGATGAGGCTTATGATGAAGAACTTGCTAAAATCATCACACACAGGCAAGCCAGGGCCGCTAGAGCCAAAGGTAGCAACATGCCATTACTGTTGGATCCAAAGTTGATCCTTGACTTCATTGACTTATGGCACAAGGACCCTAACACGCCCTTGCCAGAGATGAACCTCACTCCTGGTCAAAGTCATGTTATGACTGCCTTCATTGAGGAAGAAAAGTGGAAATTTGAAGAAGGCAGAAAGCTGAAGAAAGCGCAATACAAGAAACAGCGCTACCTCAAGGACAATGTCCTCACTCTCACCCCTGATCAGCTCACACTACTAGGGAAAAGCCTAGCAGTAGCGCGGGTTTTGGGCCTATTAGTAGCGCGGGGGCCGGCGCTACTAATAAGGCGCTACAGCTAACTTATAGCAGTAGCGCGGGTGCTACCCGCGCTACAGCTAACGTATAGCAGCAGCGTGGGTAAAAACCCACGCTACTACTAATCTGTAAACTCTGCATTTTTTTTGAAATTTTTTGAATTTTTTTTTGATTTTTTCCCTAATTTTCAAATTTCTGAATTATTTTAATCTCAAATCTCTAATCACCCCTCATCGCTGCTCAATTTAATCTCTAATCACCCCTCATCATTCCAAATCATCTAACTTCCCAGACGGTCACCCATCCTCTCACTACTCCAGCCTGAGCACGCTTAACTTCCGGGTTCTATTCTCCCTCGTTTCCAAGTCTGCACTTGTTGTTTTCCTGACAATAGTAAGATGTCAATCCTATTAACCTCAAGAATTTAGCTTGAGCATGAAGTCACACATTTCACTGTTTGAGTTTGAAACTATTGTTCTAAAAAAATAGTAACACTAATATTTCTTGAATAATTAGTTTGACCACAGTTTGACTACAGTTTGACCAGATTTGACCACAATTTGACCATAGTTTGACCAGATTTGACCAAAATTCAAAAAAACTAAAATAATTATTTAGTAGCATTTATATTCTTGAATAATTAGTTTGACTAGATTTAACAAAAATTAAAAAAACTGTTTTTTTTGAATTTTTTTGCCTCCAGATCTTAAAAGCCCCGTAACTTTTTTTCTGTTAGGTTTTTGAGGATTTTAAAAATGTTTAACAGGGTTCCCCCGGTTAAATTCGGATGTAACTTTTCGAGTAGATGATTTTTCATATAAAAAACTTTTTCGTCCGAGTTCGTATGCAAAAGTTATGGCCATTTTACAAATTTCTAGAGAGATTTTGCAAATAAAGTCGAAATTCATATTTGTAAATTTTCCCAACAACTAGACCACATATCACATGGGAAACTTATTTTCTTTTATTTTTTTGACATTTTTATCATTTTATTTTATTTTTTAAAAAACTGAAAAGGCGGTCCACAGGGGGGGGGGTAGACTTTGACAAATAGGCCATACCCCGCGCTAGTACTATGGCAGACGATTAGCAGTAGCGAGGGTTTTTTACCCTCGCTACTACTAAGTTGATAGCAGTAGCGGGGGTTCATAACCGTCGCTACTACTATGGCATGGTCCAGGGGCCACTTAGTAGTAGCGAGGGTTAAAAACCCGCGCTACTGCTATCAACTTAGTAGTAGCGAGGGTTAAAAACCCGTGCTACTACTATGGCATATCCCGGGGGGCACGGTAGAAACTGCTTAGTAGTAGCGAGGGTTACAAACCTGCGCTACTGCTATCAACTTAGTAGTAGCGAGGTTTAAAAACCTGCGCTGCTAGTAAGTAGCAGTAGCAAGATTCTGTGTATAGGCTTTTCCCTAGTAGTGTCATTGCCTTGCAAGCTGAAATCAAGCAATTGAGTGATGACTTCGATCGCTACTATGCTAATTCGAAGGGCGCCAAGGTTTGGTTCGTCAATCTGACGAAGAAATTCACTTCAAGTGCTACTCCTCCTGTGCACATTGAAGTTACACCGGCTGAAGGATCTGCTCAGCCTACTGAAGAACATGCCAGCACCGCTGATGACAATTAGGCCGCTGAAAAAAATGAGAGTGCCAGGGCTGATGACTCCATTCCAGCCGCTGAAGATATTGTTAGGGCATCCACTAGTGGTGCGCCTGAAGAAAATGAAGAAGTCAGGGCAACTGCAACAGTTGCAACTGAAGAAAATGATCCAAAGTCCTCTGCACCTCCTGCGCCTACTCCAACTCCGATCCTTCCATCTGCATTAGATGTGAAGAAGACCAAGGCTGTAGAGCGTGCAACCATGAAAAAGAGGAAGGCATCAGCTTCATTAGATTCTTTAGCTCCAAAGAAAAATGAAGCCTTTGACAAGTTCAACTGAAAATCCAATTGATGCCATTCCTGTCTCTTTCATGCCATCAAAGGACCTTGTTCTGTTTGGTGAAGATTATGTAATTCCCGAGGAATCCAATGAAGAAACTCCTTCTGCTGCTTCGACAGAGCAGTTGGATGAAGAAATTGAAGTGGATAGAATCCCTTCAACCCCAGTCATCTCCTCACCTATGCCTCAGTTCACTGCTGAAGAGGCAGGTGTTGAAGAAATGGAAGATGAGGATGTGGACATCGGCTGTACCACACCCGTATTGAATGATGACTTTTGGGAAAGTCAGCACCCCAACTCTCTGTTGTTCACTCCACTCCAAGCAATTCCTCAGTCCCTAGCTGCTACTGAAGTGCAAATGGGATCTGAAGAATCTCATGCAACCCTGTCTGTCCATGAAGAAATTCCAGTCACTAGTGCTGAAGAAAATGTAAATGAAGAATTGAAGACCCAGGCTGAAGCTGCAGAAGAGCCTAAAATTCCTCAGCCTGAGGAACCTGAGATTGCGATTCCTGAAGTGGTGATGCAATTGACTGACATTCCTCAACCCAAGCCAAAGGATCCCTTCTCAAAGAAGCAAAAATTCAAGGCTGATGATTTCTTCGGCGAGCGTGTGTTCTTCACTGAATTCAACCCATATGACAATGCTCATCTTAGAAGGAAGCGTTTCTGGACTGCCAGCCAGGCCAACTTCTATTCCTCAGTACACTTCGACAAGGACAAAGTCTTCGACCATGAGCACATTCCTCACGTGGACATGGAATCAATGCCTTGCTTCACAACAATCCTCAGTATGATTCACGATGCGGGTCTGCCTAACTTTTGCACTGACATCGTTGACTAGAATGAAGAGCTAATTCTTCAGTTCTATGCGATGCTGCCTATCACTGGTGAAGCAAATGACATCAACACCTGGGTGTTGGACTGGATGACCGAAAACAATCACTACAAGGCACCAGCCTCTGAATTGCTTCGTGCCTTGCCACTCAGTCCTCCACCTGAAGGTGCTCGTTGTCTGTATGATGAGCCTGAACTCACTGCTCACTATATGCAAGTGCTCATGAAGCCGCTGAAGCCTGGTCAAGCCCCAAGGACCAAATTCCTAGTGAAGGAATTGCTCTATGTGCCAAGAACCATCTATCGCATACTGACGAAGACTATGAGTCCTATCAAAGGCCATGACTCATCCGATGAAGAAGTTATCGGGATGATGAAGAATATGCTTTTCAACATCATGCATGGTATCCCGATCAATTATCATGATTTCTTCATGAGGACTCTGGAAAATGTTGCACTTTCACAGTTTGAGCTGAAGCCTTATGCTCCATGGATCATGAGATTCCTCAGATCAGGGTCTTCACTCAACTACAAGGCTGATTTTCGGAATCACCTCAGCTACTTTCCCCCTATTGAAGTCCTCAAGCGGACAATTTCCTCATCTGATGAGAAGGGCAAGTCACCAGCCGTTATCAATGAAGGCATTCGTCCATTAGATGGTCAGTTCCGCAAAGCTGCATCTTACTCCACCAATGATGACTCTGCCACTCATGATTCTGCTGCCAATGCTACCAAGTCAAGTCCTCAATCTACTGCTCCTCGTGTGATCACTGACCGTGAACTCCTTATAAGTCTTCACCAGAAGGTGGATCGAAACCACAAATGGGTTAAGCGTCAGTTTGGTTCTATTCTTCACAACATGACCTCTACACATAATGCAGGGAAGAAAAACCATTACTACCTCCATGAAGTATTTGATTGCACCTGGGCTATTCTGTCACATATATATGGTGAAGAAGATCTGAAGCAAATGGGCTTCAAGGAAAATTTTGACTGGTCTGCTCCTCCACTGAAGAAATACAAGAAGGTCTAGGTTCCTCCCTTGGTCGCCAGTTCATATTCTTCATCACGTGACACGGACGAGTATGAAGACTTGGATGATACTGCAGCAGGCCCTACATCGACTCAAGACCCCAACAACGCTGGCGCTCCTCCATCTTCATGATATTCTTCAGGGGCGTTAGTCCTCATTTTCAACCCTTTTCGTCATTCGATGACAAAGGGGGAGAAATTTGAGTTAGTCTTCAAGCGGGTCTATCTTATATGGGCGTTTTTTGCTAAGTTACAACTCTCGTTTGTCTGATGACTTTGCTGGATTGAGTTGTAATCTTAAACTCTATGGTGGCCTGATACTTTTGCTGTGTTCTTCTGCATGCTTATTCCTCATTAATTTTAATGCACGCATGCTGAATTACATCAGTCACCATATTTCATCATGCATTTCAAATTCTTCAAATTATATGTCAAATGCGTGTATGAATTACAAGATATAGGGGGAGATCTCCATGATTATACTCTTCAAGTGTGCATTGCTTAAAAAGCAAATTCCTCACTATGCACATCTTCAGGGGGAGTTCTTCTATACCTTGCAATCAAACTCCTCAATATCAGTATCTACACTTCATATGTTTATCCCCGTTTGAAGACTTAACCTATATTGTCATCAATCACCAAAAAGGGGGCGATTGTAAGTGCATCTAGTGCCTCTTAGTGATTTTGGTGTATTGAAGACTTATAGGTTAAGGGACTGATGCGTTTGTGAGTGTACACAGGTCTATAAGTCTATGAGGAGTTTGATATTTACAGAGAAAGTCGACCCCTAAAAATGAAGTTCTTCAACTGAAGACTTTGGATTTCTGAAGATTTTGAAAGTGAAGAAATTGGTGTGACCTTGAAGACTTGGCAATCATTCGAGGAACATGAAGCGTGAAGACTTTTGTTTTTACAGTTTCATTTTCTCTTTCTTGAGTCATAGGAAACACCACACTGTTAAAGGGGGTCGAGGAAATACTAAGGAAAAGTTTCCATGTGACGCTCAACTCAAAATCCTACACCTACCAATCCTTTCGAGTGAAGCCATTGGAAATCTCGCACAGTTCAGTCATATTCTTCAGTGACACAGATGAAGTTCTTCTGGTCTCTGAGGAATTTGTTCTGACTGAGGAGTTAGGAATTCGCCAGTGCGGATTGCCTACACAGTGAGGAACATGATAGCCCTAAGGAATTTGAGAGTCAAATTTCCGACCGTTGCTGTGCTGCGCGCCGGCTGTCCCAAAATATCTAGCCACCTAACGGTCATATCAGACAAGGGCATTTATGTCTTATCATGTCAGGCTGCTCCCTAGGCTATAAATAGCCGCCCCTACAACCACTAGCTGGTTGGATGCTCTGAGAGAAACTAACACTTGTCATTTGAGAGCAACCCATCCTCCGAGGACTTTGAGCAAAAATCATCAAGTGAGGAAAACCCAAACCCCAAACTGTAAGTGCATCTAGTGCCCCTTAGTGATTTTGGTGTATTGAAAACTTATAGGTTAAGGGACTGATGCATTTGTGAGTGTACACAGGTCTATAAGTCTATGAGGAGTTTAATATTTACAGAGAAAGTCGAACCCTAAAAATGAAGTTCTTCAACTAAAGACTTTGGATTTCTGAAGACTTTCTGAAGACTTTGAAAGTGAAGAAATTGGTGTGACCTTGAACACTTGGCAATCATTCGAGGAACATGAAGCGTTAAGACTTCTGTTTTTACTGTTTCATTTGCTCTTTCTTGAGTCATAGGAAACACCGTACTGTTAAAGGGGGTCAAGGAAATACTAAGGAAAATTTTCCATGTGATGCTCAACTCAAAATCCTACACCTACCAATCCCTTCGAGTGAAGCCATTGGAAATCTCATACAGTTCAGTCAATTTCTTCAGTGACAGAGACGCAGTTCTTCTGGTCACTGAGGACTTTGCTTTGACTGAGGAGTTAGGAATTCGCCAGTGCGAATTGCCTACACAGTGAGGAACATGATAGCCCTGAGGAATTTGAGAGTCAAATTTCCGACCGTTGCTGTGCTGCGCGCCGACTGTCCAAAATATCTTATCCACCTAACGGTCATATCATTGAAGGGCATTTATGTCTAATCATGTCGGGCTGCTCCCTAGGCTATAAATAGCCGCCCCCACAACCACTAGTTGGTTGGCTGCTCCGAGAGAACTTGACACTTGTCATCTGAGAGAAACCCATCCTTCGAGGACTTTGAGCGAAAATCATCAAGTGAGGAAAATCCCAAAACCAAACCCCCACAAACCCAAAGTGATTGAGCATCACTGAAGAAATTGATCTTGAGTGGATCCGACGCTTGTTACCTTTGAAGACTGTGCTTCTTCCAGACTGTTAGGCGTCAAGGTCTAGAGCATCCAAGAGGAATTGTGGATTGCCGAGTGACCAAGTCTGTGAAGGTTTGGAAGTCACCTGAAGACTTACCACGAGTGATTGGACGAGGCCTGCGTGGTCTTAGTTCAAGGAGAATATGGTGAGGACTGGGTGTCCTGAGTTGCGGCTCAGAGACTGGGTGTCCGGGACTGTGTGTCCTCGAGTTTAAATACTCAGCCGCTCCAACCAGACGTACAACTGAGACAGCAGTTGGAACTATTCTACCAAATCATTGTCTTCACCAACTGACTGGTTCTATTTCCTCAACTCATTCATTTCCTCATTACTGTGTTGAATGTTGTTCATATCTGTGTTTGAAGACTTTGACTGAAGACTTTCACAAATTCCTCAGTTCAATTTCTTCAGTCTGTTTGTCTTCATCTTGTTATCCTGTGTTTACGCTTTCTGTACTCTGTGCTAGTCCTCATTTCATCATGATGACTATGTTTGTATCCAGTTATATTTACTTCTGAGTACTTATTCCGCTGCAAGTAGTTCTTCGCTAAGGGATTTCCTCACCAGCAAATTCCTCAGTGAAGAATTCATAAAAATCGCCTATTCACCCCCCCTCTAGTCGATATAAGGCACTTTCAATTGGTATCAGAGCGAGGTACTCCCTTGTTCTGTGTGATTTTGGTTTAACCGCTTGGAGTTTTAGTTATGTCGACCGCAGGTATGATCAAGGTCTCGGCTGGGTGTCCTACCTTTGATGGAACGGACTACCCCTACTGGAAGAACAAGATGCGAATGCATCTTGAGGCAATTGATAATGATCTCTGGTATGTTGTGGAAAATGGTGTTCCCACTGTCACTCCCTCACTGAACGCTACCGATGTGAAGAGATTCAAACAACTCGATTCTCAAGCGAAGAATATCATATGTGGCCATCTGAGCAAAGAACAATATGGAAGAGTGAGTGCTTTGGAAACTACTAAGCTTATCTGGGATAGGCTGTCCAAAGTAAATGAAGGAGTTTCAACTCAGCGTGACTCTCGAGTCGATGTTCTTCGGAATCTCTTCAACCGCTTCAAAAGACTCGACAATGAGAATGTCCAACAAACCTTTGATCGCCTCACTGACATCTCAAATGAGCTTCAAGCCCTCGGTGCCACTGACATCACTGATCATGAAGTTGTGAAGAAACTGCTGAGATCGCTTGATTCCTCATTTGATACTCTGGGACTGATGATACAAGAACGTGCTGACTACAAGTCGCTTGATCCTGCTGATATCCTCGAAAGGCTAAACACTCATGAGTTCCAGCTTGCTGAAAAGAGAGATCTCTATGGCTCAAACTATGGCAAACCACGTGCCCTGAAGGCCAAGGTTGTGTCTAACTCTGAATATGAGGATTCTGGTAGTAGCCTTGGTGATCCTGAAGAACTGAGCCAGGATCTAGCACTGCTTGTGAAGAAATTCCAAAAGTTCACAAGACGTGGTTGCTTTGGAAAACCCTCAAGAGGAAATGATTCCTCATCCAGTGACTACAAGAGAAGACTTTGCCACAAATGCAAGAAGCATGGTCACTATATTCAAGATTGTCCTTAGTGGGAAAAGGAAATGAAGAAGAAGAAATACAAGGAATACAGTTCTGATGATGCGAAGAAGAAGAAGAAATCGTCAAAATCTTCGTCATCGAAATCCTCGAAGTCTTCATCTCACAAGAAGGGCAGCTCCAAGAAGGCTCGGGCATTCATTGGCAAAGAAATGGACTCTGAAGCTGAATCTGAGGAAAATGATGAAGAGGAGGAGTCTGAAGAATCTGAGTCTGGTGTTGCGAGTCTGGCCGTTGCTACTGCCTTCATCAGCAAGTCCATCTTCAACTCTGAAGAAACTGACTCCACCGACAAGCCTGATGAAGATAATGATGGCTACGCTCCCACCTATTGCTTCATGGCGAAAGGAGCTAAGGTACTCAAATACAACTCCTCTGACTCAAGCGAAAATGAATCTGATGAGGATCTTAAGCCCAGCTACTCTAAACGTGCTAAAATTGCTGTGGAACAACAACGGGCTCTTGAAAAGGTTCAAAACATGCTAGATAAAAGTGATGATATGTTGGGTGAAGAAATGGATTGCACTAAAGCCTTGACTGAAAATCTTCAGAGACTTCAGTCTAGGTATGATAACCTTCAAGGTCATCATAACTCTCTCTTGTCTGATCATGAGAAACTTTCTTATGAATTTCTTCAAGAAACGCAAGATCACGAGAAGCTTTCTCTTGAATCTCTTCAAAGAAAGGAAGATCTTGAAAAGCTAAGAGTGTGTTATGAAGATCTTCAGAAGGAGCGCAATTCATTACTAGCTCAACAAATCAGCGCTTCTCAGGAATAATTTGTTCCTCCATGCTTAAAGTGCATTGAACGTGATTCTGCTAATTCTTCACCTGAATGTTCAAATGCTTCAACTGTTACAAATTCTTCATCTGCCTGTGCTATCACTAATTCCTCATCTGAAAACATTGCTAGTATCACTGACAATGCAGGGCTGAAGGAATTGTACATGACAGGCATGTACAAAAGCCTCAAAGGGCATCAGACACTTTGTGATGTGCTCAAAAAGAAGATCCTCAACAGAAACCCTAGGAAAGAGGGTATTGCCTTTGAGAGGAAACTCAATGCTGATGGAACATATTGGAAGCCTGAGCAGTACCCCAAAACCTCATGGGTTGCTGCAAAGGGACCTCCAGTTGATCCATCCAACTTATCTGGCTTTACATGTGAATCTCCTCATTCTTCTGATGAGTCTTTTGACTCCAACTATAAACTGTTCAAAAACAAGAATGGTGAAGTATTTGCTAGATATGTTGGCACTAACTGCAGGAACGGTTCCCCTATGAAGAAAATCTGGGTTCTCAAAAGTTGTGTTGAAAGTCTTCAGGTGAATGTCCTCATGACACCACCTGTGAAGGACAGGAACCCCAGATCAAATTCTTCATATGGACCAAACTCTTCAACTGGATCAAAGTCCTCATATGATTATCATCGTGCTAACAACTCTATCTCGCAGGGTAGAGCTAAGGGCTATGAATATGTGCATTATTCTTCAAACCATTATGTTCATAAGTCCTCGAAGAATTACTCTGCTTATCCATATGCTTACCCTAACCCCTCTTATGTGAAGCGAAATGGTTTGGCATCTTTGCCACCTTTCTCACATGGTGCTCGCAGGATGATGAACTCCTTGCCACCCCTCCAGATGTGGGTGGTGAAGAAAAAGAACTAACCTCCTCTGCAGGGTCAGGTCTCCAGACGTGCTCTAACGTCTGAAGAATTTGCTGGGGACCTGACAAAAATGCCTGAAGGGACGCAGGCGAATCATGATGAAATGAACTTTCATTTCACACGTCCTCATACTGCTATATCTGTTTACTTCTTGATGAAATTCATCTGATGAACTTGATATCATATTCTTCACTGATGAAGCATATGAGATTGTAAGCTACACTAATTCATCTGCAGGATGATCAACCCAAAACCACTGAATGGGTCCTCGATAGTGGATGTACAAATCACATGACTGGTGACAAGAATCTATTGATGGATTCTCCCTTATCACCATCACCTCTGAAGCAAATCATCTTTGCTGACAAAGGCAAAAGTCAGGTATTGGGTCTTGGTAAGGTTGCTATCTCTAAGGATAAGCACATGGACAAAGTCATGCTTGTTGAGTCCTTAGGATACAATCTCATGTCAGTCTCAATGCTTTGTGATCTTGATATGGTTGTTGTCTTTGGCAAATATCGCTGTGTTGTGATTATGGAAGCTGACAATTCCAAAGTCTTCGAAGGCTTTAGGAGAGGAGATCTGTATATTGTTGATTTCTCTACAGGACCACAACCAGCCGTGTGTCTACTTGCAAAAGCTTCAGAAGGCTGGCTATGGCATCGACGACTTGGTAATGCAGGCATGAGGAATTTGAACACGCTTGCGAAGAAGAAGCATGTCATTGGCATTGAGAATGTCAAATTCCTCAAGGATCACTTATGCGGAGCATGTGAAGCCGGAAAAATGACCAAGGCCAAGCATCCAGCGAAGACTATCATGACCACTACCCGTCCATTCGAATTGCTTCACATGGACCTCTTCGGACCTAATCATTATTCAGCAGTCACTAATGATGCATCTCTATATGGTTTTGTCATTGTTGATGATTATTCTCGATATACATGGGTACACATTGTTACTTACAAACATGAAGTGCAGGAAGTCTTCAAACGATTTTCTTCGAGGGCTTCAACCAACTTTGGTGTGAAGATCAAGCATATCAGAAGTGACAATGGAACTGAGTTCAAGAATTCTGGTCTTGATGCCTATCTTGATGAACTTGGTATTACTCATGAGTTATATGCTCCCTATACTCCTCAGCAGAATGGCATCGTGGAGCGCAAGAACAGAACTCTTGTTGAGATGGCTCGCACTATGCTGGATGAATACAAAACGCCTCAGCGTTTTTGGATTGATGCAATTGATACTGCTTGCCACATCATCAACAGGGTATATCTTCACAAATTCTTCAAGAAGACTTCTTATGAACTCCTCACTGACAATAAACCCAATGTGAGTTATTTCAAAGTCTTCGGTGCTAAATGTTGGATTAGAGATCCTCATCACAACTCTAAATTTGCACCGAAAGCACGTGAAGGTTTTATGCTTGGTTACGGAAATGACTCGCACACCTACAGAGTCTTCAACATTGTTCTTCACAAGATTGTTGACACTGTAGATGTGCGGTTCGATGAAACTAATGGCTCGCAAAGAGAGCACCTACCTTCTGTGTTAGATGAACCAACACCTGAGGATGCTATCAAGCTCAAGGCAACTGAGGATGTCATTTCTACTGAAGAATCTGCTGAAGAATTCATTCCTGTTCGTGAAGAACGTCGAGCTGATGCACCTGAAGAACAAGATGAGGAAAATGGTGCTGAAGAAAATGTTGATCAAAATCCTCAGCGACAACCAACTCATCCACGCGTTGCGAAAGAAGTGCAAGTGGAGAAGATCATCGATGACATTAGCGCACCAGGTCCTCTCACCCGCTCAAAAGCATCACATTTATCTAACTTTTGTGGGCACTATGCTTTTGTCTCTATCACAGAGCCCACTAAGGTAGATGAAGCATTTCTGGAGCAGGAGTGGATTCAGGCTATGCAAGAAGAATTACATCAGTTCGAGCTGAACAATGTCTGGGAATTGGTCAATCGCCCAGATCCTCGCAAGCATAATATCATTGGCACAAAGTGGATCTACCGCAACAAGCAAGATGAAAATGGCCTTGTGGTGAGGAATAAGGCACGACTAGTAGCTCAAGGCTACACACAGGTTGAAGGAATTGATTTCGATGAAACTTTTGCACCTGTTGCTAGACTTGAGGCTATTCGCATTTTACTTTCCTATGCTAACCATCATGATATCATCTTATATCAAATGGATGTGAAAAGTGCATTCCTCAATGGTAAGCTTGAGGAAGAAGTATATGTTGCTCAACCCCCAGGTTTTGAAGATCCCAAGAATCCTGACAAAGTCTTCAGACTTAATAAGGCTCTCTGTGGCCTCAAGCAAGCCCCTCGGGCGTGGTATGATACATTGAAGGAATTCTTCGTGAAGAATGGCTTCACACCCGGTTCACTCGACCCTACTCTCTTTACTAAATCATATGATGGTGAACTGTTTGTGTGCCAATATATGTTGATGATATTATCTTTGGCTGTACTAATCAACGTTATAGTGATGAATTTGCCTATATGATGAGTGAAGAATATCAAATGTCTATGATGGGAGAGTTGAAATTCTTCTTAGGTCTTCAAATTCGTCAGCAGCGCAATGGCATATTCATATCTCTGGAGAAATACCTCAAAGATGTACTGAGGAAATTCGGCATGCAAGATTGCAAAGGCGTCAAAATTCCTATGCTCACAAATGGCCATCTATGCACTGATGAAAATGGTATTGACTTCGATCACAAGGTATACCGCTCCATGATTGGTTCTTTATTGTACTTATGTGCATCTAGGCCAGATATAATGCTTAGTGTTTGCATGTGTGCCCGATTTCAAGCTGCACCGAAGGAATCACACCATAAGGCTGTGAAGCATATTCTTCGATATCTAGCTCACACACCAACACTAGGATTATGGTACCCGAGGGCTCTGCTTTTGATCTCATTGGATATTCTGACTCTGACTATGCTGGTGATCGTGTGGACCGCAAGTCAACATCTGGCACTTGTCATTTCCTCGGACGATCTTTGGTCTGTTGGTCCTCGAAGAAATAGAACTGCGTATCATTGTCTACTGCTGAAGCTGAATACATTGCTGCTGGCTCATGCTGTGCTCAACTGCTTTGGATGAAGCAAACCCTCAAGGACTATGGCGTCAACGTGAAGAATGTGCCTCTCCTCTGCGACAATGAGAGTGCCATCAAGATTGCTCACAACCCAGTTCAGCACTCGAAGACTAAGCACATCCAGATTCGTCATCATTTTCTTCGTGATCATGTGTTGAAGGGCGACATCTCCATTGAGCATGTGAAGACTGAAGAACAGCTAGCTGATATCTTCACTAAGCCCTTGGATGAGAAGAGATTTAGCAAGTTGCGGTGTGAGCTAAATATCTTAGAATCTTCGAATGTTCTTTGAAAAGGACACACATCCTAACCCTAATGCAGAATTGATGACTTAGATGTGCAACACATGAAGAAACGTTTTTCTTCAATCAATGAAGAATAACACTCTAAGTGTGAAGAAATTAATGAAGAATTTGATTCTCAGAACCCTACGACAATTGTACGCGGTGTCTGAAATCATCATTCTTATACTGTGGGTCACGCCACCACAAAAGTTGAAAATCTTCAATTTGAGTTTTTCCTCATTTTTGAAATTCCTCAGTCTTTCAAATTCTTCAACTTTGCAAAATCTTCACTGTTTCCGTCGTTCTTCTTCATTGGCTATATATATATATATATGTGAGTTTAAGTCCTCTACAGCATTCACTTATTGCTATTTCTTCAAGTTGCGATTTCCGCTAAGTGAATGTGATCGGACCCTTCCCCCTCTATGCTATACTCAATCCAATCTATTCACAAATTCTTCATGTGCGTTCTGATTGAAACTCGTTCAAAGTCTTCACTGTGTCCTATCAGCTGAAGAAATTGCGAACGAAACTTTAAAACAAATCTTATCCAGATTTTCGGTTTTACCGCTCAAACCGTTCCGCATCCCACGATGCATTAGTTTATTCACCCACGATCTTACACGATCTCATCTGCACAGTACGTGGGTGACACATGTCGCGTGAAGAAGAAAGGGCAGGGGCATGTTCGTCCCAAAATCTTCGGACGAACATTTTTTACCGTGGCTATAAATACCCCTCTCCCTTCCTTACTTCATTTACTCCGCTCGGTCGCTGTCTCTCGCTCGAGCTCTCCTCAAACCCTAGCGCCACCGCTACTCCATCGCCGTCGGTGAGGAAGAGCTTCACTGCCTTGACCTCGTCGCCGTCGTACTCGCGCCGGCAGCAGAAATCTTCACTCCGCCGCCGCCGTAGCTGTCTCCCTCTGCCAAGTTAGGGCGTGGGAGATCTAACGTGACGAACTTCACCATGGTTCATCTCTGTTCGTCGTGTTCTTCAGTTCGGGTAATTAAAAGTCACTTTTATTACTCGCTTTGATTCTCAAACTTTTCTGAAAATCTTCAAAGGTGTTTTATTCTTCAAATCTTCACATATGAACACCTCACACACTGTATGCTCTTGATCCATCTCTCTAAGCACTCATTTCTTCAAGATTCCTCAATTGTGCGAATTTTCGATCTGTACAACTCTGGAACCTAAGACAAGAACGCTTAGTGAAATTCCTCAAGGCTCAACTGGTCAAATTCCTCAAAACTTGTCTTCTCAAAAAATCTTCTGAGAACACATATGACCTCTCCAAATTCCTCGCACCTACACTCTGTTCACAGGTACTCATGTCCGCTGCTGAATCACTAGGTTCTCATCAACTTAACTCATTTGCAGCGTTCCTCGAAGAAAAACTGCATACTTCTTCAGAGTGTTCTATTGTTCAAATTCCTCATCTGAAGAAAATGGCAGAAGGCAAGAGACTGCAGAAAGGAGGAAAGAAACCGGAGGTTATGACTGCCTTCGAAATCCCTGATGATATATACAAGGATTATTGCACACCTGATGAAGCCAAGTTTGGCAAAGAAAACAAAAATCAGCGCAAAGTGCGCATTCAGAGGATAGAACGAAGATGGGCACGAGAATGGAGGGAATATCGCTTTGTTACTCCAAAGTACATGAAGAAATTCGCCTTAAACCCTCCATGCCCAAGAGCTCCATTGGCACCTGGCCAAGTCGCTGATCCCACCAGCATCAAGCGTGGTGAGGACTTTCCTGAAGAATGGTCTAGGCGTCAAGCAAAACTGGCAAGACAAGCCAAGGAGGCAGTAAGGAAATTCAATGAGGATTCTGCTGCTGCTGCTGCTGCTGAGACCTCGGTCAAGCCGAGGAAATCAATGCCGAAGAAGCCTGCTCGCAAGCCAAGTGCTTCACCATCAGCGCCCTCACGACCAAGTTCCTCAGCCGTGCCCTCACGGCAAATTCCTCAGACTACTGCTGCTCCACCAATGTCCTCAGCAGCTCCCTCCAAGTCCTCAACTCCTGTGCATCTGGCTACATGTCAAAGGACTCAGGGTTTCTCGATTGCCTCTGGTGTCTCAGCAAGTTCCTTAGCTGCACCAATGTCCTCATCAGGCCCCACTCTACTGAAGACAAAAGCAACAGCTGGACGCGGTCCTCGGCCAAGTCCACGAAAGAAACAAGTTGCTTTCCACGTGCCCTCTAATGACGAGGCTTCTGATGAAGAACTTGCAGAAATCATCAGAGACAGACAAGCAAAGGCCGCTAGAGCCAAAGGAACACCTGTGCCTCTGCTTTTGGATCCGAAGAAGATCCTTGACTTCATCGACTTATGACATCAGGATCCAAACACTCCAATGCCTGATCTGCCTCTGACTCCTGGTTAACATCATATGCTAACCCATTTCATCTCTGAAGAGAAATGGAAGTTTGAAAAGGCTTGTGAAATAAAGAGAGCACAAGCTAGAAAGGAGAAGCTTCTGAAGAAGAACATTGTTAGACTATCACCTGAAGAACTTCTCAAGGCTCAATCTGAGATGCAAGCCCTCAGCAAAATTTCGATGCATACAATGCTGATTGGCAAGGAGCCAAAGTGAGATTCGTCAACTTGACGAAGAAAATGACAACTGTTGCAGCCCCATCGCAACAAGAAAATCCTCAGGCTGCAGACTCTGCTCAGCCTGCTGAAGAACATGCCAGCACTACTGATGACTTTCATCCTGCTGATGAGAATACAAGTTCCAGGGCTGATGACTCCATTCCAGCTACTGAAGAAATTCCCAGGGCATCCACTAGTGTGCGCCTGAAGAAACTGAAGAGATCAGGGCAACTGCACCAGTTGCGCCTGAAGAAAATGAACCACAGTCCTCAGCTCCTCCTGTGCCAACACCAACTCCAATTCTTCCTTCTGCTTATGAAGTGAAGAAGACGAAGGCTGCAGAGCGAGCTGCGGTGAAGAAAAGGAAGGCATCAGCTGTGTCAAATTCTTCGGCCGCGAAGAAAATGAAGCCAATGACCAGCTCGCTTGAAAATCCCATTGATGCCGTTCCCATTTCCTCCATGCCGTCTAAGGAAATTGTTCCTTATGGAGAAGACTACAAGATCCCAAGCGGATCTGATGAAGAAAAAATCATTCTGTTGCTACCTCAGAACAGTTTGATGAAGAAATTAAAGTGGAAGCATTCCCTTCAACGCCAGTAGTTTCCTCACCCATGCCTCAGTTCACAGCTGAGGAGGCTGGTGTTGAGGAAGTTGAAAAAGAAGATGAAGACGTGGATATTGGATGCACTACACCAGTGATGAACGATGACTTTTGGGAAAGTCAGCATCCAAATACTCCTCTCTTCACTCCTATTCAACAAATTCCTCAGTCCCCGGCTACAACTGTTCAAATGGGCTCTGAAGAAACTCATCCCACATCGTTTGTTCATGAAGAAATTCCAGCCGCTAGTGCTGAAGAACCTGCTGCTGATCCCTAAACTGCACCAGAAGAGGAACCAGAAATTCCCCAGCCTGAAGCACCTGAGATCGCGATTCCTAAGGTTGTGCTGCAAATCACTAACACTCCTCTGCCCAAACCTAAGAATCCGTTCTCGAGCAAGCAAAAATTCAAGGCTGAAGACTTCTTTTCTGAGCATGTGTTCTTCACTGACTACAATCCATATGACTCTGCTCACATAAGGAAAAGACGTTTCTGGACTGCTGCTCAAGCCAACTTCTATTCCTCAGTGCTCTTTGACAAGGACAAAATCTTCGATCATGAGCATATTCCTCATGTGGATATGGAATCTCTACCGTGCTTCGAGCCAGTTCTCCGAGTTATTCACGACGCATGACTACTGAATTTCTGCACTGATATCTGTGATTGGAATGAAGAACTCATTCTTCAGTTCTATGCCACTTTGCATATCACCGGAGATGCTGAAGATGTCAATTCATGGGTGCTGGATTGGATGACAGAAAACACTCACTATAAGGCACCAGCAACTGAATTGCTTCGTGTCCTTCCTCTTGATCCTCCCCATGACAGTGCACGTTGCATTTACAATGACCGCGAACTGACAGATCATTATATGCAAGTGCTCATGAAGCCTTTGAAGCCAGGGCAGGCCCCTCGAACCAAATTCCTCGTCAAAGAATTGCTGTATGTGCCTCGGACTGTCTATCGCATCCTGACAAAGACAATGAGTCCTATCAAAGGCCACGACTCAAATGATGAAGATGTCGTTGGCATCATGAAGAACATGCTTTTCAACATCATTCATGGCGTTCCCGTCAACTTCCATGATTTCTTCATGAGGACTCTGGCTAATGTTGCAATGTCACCTTTTGAGCTGAAGCCATATGCGCCTTGGATTATGAGATTCATAAGGGCAAGATCTTCACTGAATTACAAGGCTAACACTCTGAACCATGGTAGCTACTTGCCGCCCATTGAAGTCCTCAAGCGACCAGTTTCATCATCTGATGATAAGGGCAAGGCAGCTGCTGTGATCGATGAAGGCACTCGTCCATCGGATGGTCAATTCCGTCTAGCTACTTCTTACTCCACCAATGATGATTCTGCAACACATGACACTGCCGCAAATACCTCAACTAAGCAAAATCCTCAAGCCATAGCACCCAGGGTGATGACTGACCGTGAGTTACTCCTCAGTCTTCATCAGAAGGTTGATCGCAATCACAAATGGGTGAAGCGTCAATTTGCTGCAATTCTTCACAACATGACCTCAACACATAATGCAGTGAAGAAAAATCAGTATCACCTTCATGAAACCCTCAACCGCACCTGGGCTGTTCTCACTCATGTATATTCCGCGGAAGAACTGAAGACTATGGGTCTCTAGGAAGCATTTGACTGGTCTGCACCACCTCCGAAGAAATTCAAGAGAGTCAAAGTTCCTGATCTGATGGCCAGTTCTTATTCTTCATCGCGTGAAACTGATGAACATGAAAATTTGAACGACACTGCGGCAGGCCCTCCTTCAACAAACAACCCCGACAACGCTGGCGCTCCTCCATCAACTTGAAATTCTTCAGGGGCGTTAGTCCTTAGTTTCGATCCTTTTGGTCATTTGATGACAAAGGGGGAGAAATCTGAGTTAGTCTTCAAGCGGGTTTATATTATGGGCGTTTTGTTAAGTTACAACTCTCGTTCTTCCGAAACTTTTATTGGATCGAGTTGTAATCTTAAATCCGATGGTGCCTTGATACTTTTGGTCGTGCTCTGATGTTTTTTTATGCACTGAGCTCTGATACTTTTGATGTGCTATTCTGCATGCTTATTCCTCGTTAATATTAGTGCACGCATGCTGAATCTCATCAGGCACCATATTTCATCATGCATTTCAAATTCTTCATATTATATATCAAATGCGTGTATGAATTACAAGATATAGGGGGAGATCTCCATGATTCAATTCTTCAAATGTGCATTGCCTCAAAAGCAAATTCCTCACTATGCACATATTCAGGGGGAGTTCTTCTATATCTTGCAATCAAATTCCTCAATATCAGTATTTACACTTCATATGTTTATCCCCGTTGAAAACATAACCTATGTTGTCATCAATCACCAAAAAGGGGGAGATTGTAAGTGCATCTAGTGCCCCTTAGTGATTTTGGTGTATTGAAGACTTATAGGTTAAGTAACTGATGCGTTTGTGAGTGTACACAGGTCTATAAGTCTATGAGGAGTTTGATATTTACAGAGAAACTCGACCCCTAAAAATGAAGTTCTTCGACTGAAGACTTTGATATTCTGAAGACTTGCTGAAGACTTTGAAAGTGAAGAAAATGGTGTGACCTTGAAGACTTGGTATTTACTTGAGGAACATGAAGCGTGAAGACTTTTGTTTTCGTAGTTTCATTTTCTCTTTCTTGAGTCATAGGAAACACCGTACTGTTAAAGGGGGTCGAGGAAATACTAAGGAAAAATTTCGATGTGATGGTCAACTCAAAATCCTACACCTACCAATCCCTTTGAGTGAAGCCATTGGAAATCTCATATAGTTCAGTCAATTTCTTCAGTGACAGAGACGCAGTTCTTCTGGTCATTGAGGACTTTGCTCTGACTGAGGAGTTAGGAATTCGCCAGTGCAAATTGCCTACACAGTGAGGAACATGATAGCCCTGAGGAATTTGAGAGTCAAATTTCCGACCGTTGTTGTGCTGCGCGCCGGCTGTCCAAAATATCTTATCCACCTAACAGTCATATCATTGAAGGGCATTTATGTCTTATCATGTTGGGCTGCTCCCTAGGCTATAAATAGCCGCCCCCTACAACCACTAGTTGGTTGGCTGCTCCGAGAGAACTTGACACTTGTCATCTGAGAGCAACCCATCCTCCGAGGACTTTGAGCGAAAATCATCAAGTGAGGAAAATCCCAAAACCAAACCCCCACAAACCCAAAGTGATTGAGCATCACTGAAGAAATTGATCCTGAGTGGATCCGACGCTTGTTACCTTTGAAGACTGTGCTTCTTCCAGTCGGTTAGGCGTCAAGGTCTAGAGCATCCAAGAGGAATTGTGGATTGCCGAGTGACCAAGTCTGTGAAGGTTTGGAAGTCACCTAAAGACTTACCACGAGTGATTGGACGAGGCCTGCATGGTCTTAGTTCAAGGAGAATACGGTGAGGACTGGGTGTCCTGAGTTGCGGCTCAGAGACTGGGTGTCCGGGACTGTGTGTCCTCGAGTTTAAATACTCAGCCGCTCCAACCAGACGTACAACTGAGACAGCAGTTGGAACTGGTCTACCAAATCATTGTCTTCACCAACTGACTGGTTCTATTTCCTCAACTCATTCATTTCCTCATTACTGTGTTGAATGTTGTTCATATCTGTGTTTGAAGACTTTGACTGAAGACTTTCACAAATTCCTCAGTTCAATTTCTTCAGTCTGTTTGTCTTCATCTTGTTATCCTGTGTTTACGCTTTCTGTACTCTGTGCTAGTCCTCATTTCATCATGATGACTATGTTTGTATCCAGTTATATTTACTTCTGAGTACTTATTCCGCTGCAAGTAGTTCTTCGCTAAGGAATTTCCTCACCAGCAAATTCCTCAGTGAAGAATTCATAAAAATCTTCTATTCACCCCCCCTCTAGTCGATATAACGCACTTTCACAAACCAACAAACCCCAAAGTTATCGAGCATCACCGAAGTGATTGATCCTGCGTGGATCCGTGATACGTCTCCAACGTATCTACTTTTCCAAACACTTTTGCCCTTGTTTTGGACTCTAACTTGCATGATTTCAATGAAACTAACCCGGACTGACGCTGTTTTCAGCAGAACTGCCATGATTTTGTTTTATGTGTAGAAAAGAAAAGTTTTCGGAATGTCATAAAATCCGCGGAGGCACCTTTTGGAATTAATAAGAATTTCTGGGCGAACGAAATACACCAGGGGACCCAGGGCCTGTCCACGAAACAGGGGGGCGCCCCCCCCCCCCGTAGGGCGCACCTCCTATCTCATGGCCCCCCTGGACCTCCACCGACCTCAACTCCAACTCCATATATTCCGTCTCGCGGAGAAAAAAATCAGGGAGAAAGTTTCATCGCGTTTTATGACATGGAGCCGCCGCCAAGCCCTAATCTCTCTCGGGAGGGCTGATCTGGAGGCCGTTCGGGGCTTCGGAGAGGGGGATTCGTCACCGTCGTCATCATCAACCATCCTCCATCACCAATTTCTTGATGCTCACCGCCGTGCGTGAGTAATTCCATCGTAAGCTTGATGGACGGTGATGGGTTGGATGAGGTTTACCATGTAATCAAGTTAGTTTTGTTAGGGTTTGATCCCTAGTATCCACTATGTTCTGAGATTGATGTTGCTATGACTTTGCTATGCTTAATGCTTGTCACTAGGGCCCGAGTGCCATGATTTCAGATCTGATCCTATTATGTTTTCATGAATATATGTGTGTTCTTGATCCTATCTTGCAAGTCTATAGTCACCTATTATGTGTTATGATCCGACAACGCCGAAGTGATAATAATCGGGATACTTCTCGGTGATGACTGTAGTTTGAGGAGTTCATGTATTCACGATGTGTTAATGCTTTGGTCCGGTTCTCTATTAAAAGGAGGCCTTAATATCCCTTAGTTTCCACTAGGACCCCGCTGCCACGGGAGGGTAGGACAAAAGATGTCATGCAAGTTCTTTTCCATAAGCACGTATGACTATTTACGGAATACATGCCTACATTACATTGATGAACTGGAGCTAGTTCTGTGTCACCCTATGTTATTGCATTAGATGAGGAATCACATCCGACATAATTATCCATCACTGATCCATTGCCTACGAGATTTTCATATATTGTTCTTCGCTTATTTACTTTTCCGTTGCTACTGTTACAACTGCTAAAAAACCCAAAAAGATTTATCTTTACTTTTGCTACCGTTACCTTTATTATTATACTACTTTGCTACAAAATACTTTGCTGCAGATACTATGTTATCCAGGTGTGGTTGAATTGACAACTCAACTGCTAATACTCAAGAATATTCTTTGGCTCCCCTTGTGCCGAGTCAATAAATTTGGGTTGTACTTCACCCTCGAAAGCTGTTGCGATCCCCTACACTTGTGGGTTATCAAGACTAATTTCTGGCGCCGTTGCCGGGGAAGCATAGCTCTATTCTCTGAGTCACTTGGGATTTATATCTATTGATCACTATGAAGAACTTGGAAGACGCCAAAACCAAGATTATGTCCTCAACTACGAGGGGAGGTAAGGAACTGCCATCTAGCTCTGCACTAGATTCTCCTTCCGTTATTAGTAGGCTTGCGACACCTAAACCTGCTACTGCTTTGAATTCTAATATGTCGCATCTTATTGATGATGCCACTTCTGCTATGCATGATGAAACTGCTTCTGTGCGTGATACTACTTTGCCATTAGGTGAATTTCTTGATGAACAACTTGCTAGAGTTAGGGGGAATGAAAATATTGAAGATGCTATTATTGATGATAGTGATGATGAACGTTCCCCCAATGATTATGTATTGCCTGTTGTTCCTAAGGGTTATGTTATGAATGAAGAAGCTGCTAGGGAAATCTTTGCTTGCAATGATAGATATGATCTTAAGAAATTATTAGCTAAATGGAAGCAGCAGTCTCTTAATGCTAGAATGAAACCTGACCCTGCTTTTGCTACTTCACCTATCTGTGTTACTGATAAGGATTGTGAATTCTCTGTTGATCCTGAGATTATTACTTTAGTTGAGTCTGATCCTTTTTATGGCCTTGAATCTGAAACTGTTGTGGCACATCTTACCAAGTTGAATGATATAGCCACCCTATTTACTAATGATGAGAAGTCTCGCTATTTTTTTATCCTTAAGATATTTGCGTTCTCATTAAAGGGTGATGCTAAGACTTGGTATAATTCTCTTGCTCCTGGTTGTGTGTGTAGTCCCCAGGATATGATTTATTACCTCTTTGCTAAATATTTCCCTGCTCATAAGAAACAAGCTGCTTTGCGGGAATTATATATTTTTGTGCAAATCAAAGAAGAGAGTCTCCCACAAGCTTGGGGGAGGCTTCTCCGGTTACTTAATGCTTTTCCTGATCATCCTCTTAAGAAAAATGAAATACTTGATATCTTTTATAATGGACTAACCGATGCTTCCAAGGACTACTTGGATAGTTGTGCTGGTTGTGTTTTCAGGGAAAGAACATTCGATGAAGCTGAAATAATATTGAATAATATGTTGACTAATAAAAATAATTGGACCCTTCCTGAGCCAATTCCTGAAGCAATTCCTGAACCAATTGAGCCAACTCCTGAGCCTTTTCCTAAACCCACTCTGAAGAAGAGAGGTGTTTTATTTCTCAGTCCTGAAGATATGCAAGAGGCAAAGTAATCAATGAAAGAAAAAGGTATTAAAGCTGAAGATGTTAAGAATTTACCTCCTATTGAAGAAATACATGGTCTTAATATACCGCCTGTTGAAGAACCACATTGTCTTGATAACCCAACATAGGTAGTAAAGGTAAATTCTCTCTATAGATATGATAAAGTTGAAATCCCCTCTACTAAATTTCATAGCCCATGCTTAGATGAATTTGATGACTTTATGGCTAGACAAGAAAGTTTTAATGCTTATGTTGGTAGAGAGTTAAAGAATAATGGTTTCGAGATAGGACGTGTAAGTGATAATCTGGCTAGAGTTAAAGATGAACTTCACCTCGTTAGCAAATATGCTTCTATGGTTGCTACTCAAGCTGAGCAAGTACTTAAAGCTCAAAATGATTTGCTTGATGAATTAAATAATAAAAATGACTTTGCTGTTAGAGTGGCTACTAGAATTGGTAGAATGACTCAGGAACCTTTGTATCCTGAAGGCCACCGTAAGAGAATCGAGCAAGATTCTCAGAGAAATAATTTAGAGGCACCTAGTTCTTCTAAAAAGAAGAAAAAGAAAAATGATAGGACTTTGCATGCTTCTAGTAAACCCACTGTAGACACACCTGAGAATCCCAATGATATTTCTATTTCTGATGCTGAAACTCAATCAGGTGATGAACATGAACCTAGTGATAATGTTAATGATAATGTTCATGTTGATGCTCAACCTAGCAAAAACAATGATGTAGAGATTGAACCTGCTGTTGATCTTGATAACCCACCATCAAAGAATCAACGTTATGATAAGAGAGATTTTGTTGCTAGGAAGCACGGTAAAGAAAGAGGACCATGGGTTCAGAAACCCATGCCCTTTCCTCCTAAACCATCCAAGTCAAAGGATGATGAGGATTTTGAGCGCTTTGCTGAAATGATTAGACCTATCTTCTTACGTATGCATTTAACTGATATGCTGAAAGTAAATCCTTATGCTAAGTATTTGAAGGATATCATTACAAATAAAAGAAAGATACCAGAAGCTGAAATTTCCACCATGCTTGCTAATTACACTTTTAAGGGTGGAATACCAAAGAAACTTGGAGATCCGAGGGTACCAACTATACCATGCTCCATTAAAAGAAATTATGTTAGAACTGCTTTATGTGATCTTGGAGCCGGTGTTAGTGTTATGCCTCTCTCTTTATATTGTAGACTTGAATTGAATAAGTTGACACCTATTGAAATATCTTTGCAAATGGCTGATAAATCAATTGCTATACCTGTTGGTATTTGTGAGGATGTGCCTGTTGTGGTTGCAAATGTCACTATCTTAACGGACTTTGTTATTCTTGATATTCCCGAGGACGATAGTATGTCTATTATCCTTGGTAGACCTTTTCTTAATACTGCAGGGGTTGATATTGATTGCAACAAAGGCAATGTCACTTTTCATGTTAATGGTAATGAGCATACGGTACACTTTCCGAGGAAACAATCTCAAGTTCATAGCATCAATTCTATTGAAAAAGTCCCAACTATTATTTTTTGGAGGTTTTGAATTTCCTCTCCCTACTGTAAAGAAAAAGTATGATATCCTTATTGTTGGGGATTTTCAAATCCCCGTTGAGGTAACTTAGTGTTATTCGAAATTTCTCCGGTTCCGTGTTATTCGGAATGAGTTTGTTAACAAGACTTGATCAACCTTGTTAGTGGATTCATTTTGATGATCATGAGATGGATGAAACTAGAAGGCATAACCTTCTGTACCCTCTTTTTACTTTCTGCTATTTAGATTAAATAAAGCAAAAGTAGTATTATCTGTCTGTTTTCTGAATTATCCGTGCATTAAAAAATAGTCTGAAAATAAAAGTGCTCCAAATGTCGTGCAAATTTAGTATGATTTTTCTGCAATATTTGAGGATTTTAGGCACTGAAATCACTGCAGGAGGGGCAAGCACCAGGCCACGAGAGTGGAGGGCGCCCCCCATAGGGCGCGCCCCCTGTCTTGTGAGCCCCTGGTGGCCCCCCTCCACTTATGCCAGCACCCACACACTTCATCTTCCACCCAAAAAAATCCCCATCCAGCTCAAGCATGAGTTCTAGCTCATTTTGCTGCGATTTCCGATCTCCTTGCTCAAAGCTCCATTCACAAAACTGCTTTGGGAGATTGTTGCTTGGTATGTGACTCCTCCATTGGTCCAATTAGTTTTTGTTCTAGTGCTTTATTTATTGCAATTTTTTGCTGCATAGGTGACCTTGTTCTTGAGCTTGCATGTTAAATTTTTGAGGTCCCAAGAAATTCCAATGCATGATATAGACTCTAGGCACTTGTAGGAGTAGTTGCTATCAATCTTGTTCAGTTTCATTCACTTTTATCTTGAAGTTACTAAAAATTTCAGATTTATTTCAGAAAAAGAAATATGCTTAGAAGAATGTACCAAGGTGGTTCCTCGGTGAAGAAAGGGACCAGGATTGCTTTACGTGAGAAAGATGTTGCATTACCGAGGGACGCGAATGTACGAGCTTGTGAGTGGCCATCCGATGATTTTATGGTCAGAGTAGGCTTTAAGGAGGAATTTGACGCGTATGTGTGTAATGCTGAGCTGGAGGACTTCTTACAAGATAAGGGTCCTCAGAACTATCAATTGACTGATTCCTTTGTGCGGAGGTTTAAATATAACTGTACGCGTAATTCTCCTAGTGTCCTATTTGATATTTATGATACATCTTACACCATGGACTTAGCGGATTTTACAAATGCTTGCAAACTCCCGCAGTGGGGTAATATTAATGATCCTCACAAATCTGAATTTAGAGATTTTCTTGCTAGTATTACCGTGGGAGAATCTAGGGACATAGCACAAGCTACCATAGGGAGCATTCATTTTCCTGCTATACATTATTTTGCTCTCTTCATCGGTAGATGTATTAATGGTAAGGATGAAGCATGTCACATGTGTGTCCCTGATCTATGTGTCCTCAAGAGTGCTGTGTTAGGTTATAAAGGTTATAACTTGGGGGCAATAGTTGCACGTAGGTTGCAGAATAATAGTAGAAAGGGAGATTTCTTTGGAGGAATTTATGCAACCCGTGTGGCTAATTATCTTGGTATATCCCCACGAGAGGGAGATATGATAATACCTCCTGTTTATTTGGATAAAGAAGCTATGTTTAATGATCATTTTCTTGAGAGGAATGAACAATTCCTCCATTATCGACTAATCTATGACAGACACAACATCGTCCCTGTTACTCTTCCTGCTCCCTACATTTTTGATTTTCAGGCAAAAGGAAGATATGTTGTCACCATGGAGGAAGCAGCTGAATACAAGAGGGGAGTGGAGGCAGCTCGCCAACACGCCGCAGCTCAGGAGGCGGTTGCCGCTGCATCCCAGTAAAACCCCGGTTTCACTTATGGATATCAGCTAGGCGGTCCTTGGTATTAGACCAACTTAGGCCAAAATCCTAAGCTTGGGGGAGTACGTATTTCTCACCGACTTTACATTCATGTTCACACACTAGTTGTCGGTGCTCATACTCTTTCATTGTATTATCCATGCTAGTTTAAATTCCTTTTTCTAGTTTTCTTCTTGTGTGCTTGATAAACCTTGAGAAAAACCAAAAAAAATAGTTAGTTTAATTTCCATTCTTGTAGTAGGAATTAAAATGAAAACCCAAAAAGATTTCTAGTTCTTCTTCTTACTTGTTGGGAGCTTTCCCGTGTAAATAGTTTTCTTTTCTTTTCTTTCCTTTGGGGGTCGAGAAGAACATATTGAAAATGCTTAGTGGCTCTCATATGCATGATTGTTTATTTAATTTAGATCCCATATTACTTGTCTTCTCTTTTGAGTTGAATGCTTGCAGATTCCAGCTTTGTCCAATGCACGTGCACTCTTATTATTATACACATCGTTCGGTCTTGCAAGTGAAAGGCAATAATGACGATATATGATGGACTTATTGGGATGAGAAAAGCTGGTATGAACTCGACCTCTCTTGTTTTTGCAAATATGATGAGTTCATCGTTTCTGAGTCAGCCTATTATGAAGTAAACATATTTGCAATGACATTTGGAGATTATAGTTGCTTGTGCCATGCTTGATTAGCTATGAGTTATAATGGTTTACCTTGCGTGCCAACATGCTATTAGAATGATTATGATGTGGTATGATGGGATGGTATCCTCCTTTAAATGAATTGAGTGACTCGACTTGGCACATGTTCACGCATGTAGTTGAATCAACTCAACATAGCCTTCACGATATTTATGTTCATGGTGTAATATATCCTACTCATGCTTGTATTCGGTGTGAATTAATTTTAATGCATGTTCATGACTGTTGTTGCTCTCTCAGTTGGTCGCTTCCCAGTCTTTTGCTAGCCTTCACCTGTACTAAGAGGGAATACTGCTTGTGCATCCAAACTCCTTAAACCCCAAAGTTGTTCCATATGAGTCCACTATACCTTCCTATATGCGGTATTTACCTGCCGTTCCAAGTAAATTCGTATGTGCCAAACTCCAAACCTTGAAATGAAATTCTGTTTTGTATGCTCGAGCAGCTCATGTTACAACTAGGGCTGCCTATATCTTCCATGCTAGGTGGGTTATTCTCACGAGGAGCGGACTCCGCTCCTCATTCACGAGAAAGGGCCGGTAATCGGATGCCCAGTCCCATGATCCAAAAGATCAAACCAAATCAAAATAATTAAACAAAACTCCCCCAGGGATGTTGTTAGTTGGAGGCACTCGTTGTTTCGAGCAAGCCATGGATTGATGCTTGTTGGTGGTTGGGGGAGTATAAACCTTTACCATTCTGTTTGGGAACTGCCTATAATGCATGTAGTATGGAAGATACAGCCATCTCATAGTTGTTGCGTTGACAGCGAAAGTATGCCGCTCAAAATGTTATTCAATCTCTATTTTAAAATCGAGCTCTGGCACCTCTACAAATCCTTGCTTCCCTCTGCGAAGGGCCTATCTATTTACTTTTATGTTGAGTCATCACCCTTCTTATTAAAAAGCACCCGCTGGAGAGCACACTATCATTTGCATTCATTATTATTGGTTTATATTGGGTATGACTTGACTGGATCTCTTTTACCATGAATTACAATATTTAGTCAGGCCTTGATCTTTAAAGGTGCTCTGCATTTATGTTTTGCGGTCTCAGAAAGGGCTAGCGAGATACCATTTTGTTATATCATGTTCTGATTATTTTGAGAAAGTGTTGTCATCCAAGTTTTATTATTATGGCTCGCTAGCTGATTATGCTATTGATATGATTAATTGTGAGACCTAAGTGTTATTGTGAGTATGATTAGTTCATAATATTTGTTAAAACTTGAATGCTGGCTTTTCATGTTTACAACAACAAGAGCAAACAGAGTTTGTAAAAGTTTTTATTTATCACTTTCAGTTTATCAACTGAATTGCTTGAGGACAAGAAAAGGTTTAAGCTTGGGGGAGTTGATACGTCTCCAATGTATCTACTTTTCCAAACACTTTTTCCCTTGTTTTGGACTCTAACTTGCATGATTTGAATGGAACTAACCCGGACTAACGCTGTTTTCAGCAGACTACCATGATGTTGTTTTATGTGTAGAAAAGAAAAGTTCTCGGAATGTGCTGAAAATCCACGGAGGCACTTTTTGGAATTAATAAGAATTTCTGGGCGAAAGAAATACACCGGGGGGCCCAGGGCCTGTCCACGATACAGGAGGGCGCCCCCCCCCCTGTAGGGCGCGCCCCTATCTCGTGGGCTCCCTGGACCTCCACCGACCTCAACTCCAACTCGATATATTCCGTCTCGTAGAGAAAAAAATTAAGGAGAAAGTTTCATCACGTTTTACGACACGGAGCTGCCGCCAAGCCCTAATCTCTCTCGGGAGGGCTGATCTAGAGTCCGTTCGGGGTTCCGGAGAGGGGGATTCGTCGCCGTCATCATCATCAACCATCCTCCATCACCAATTTCATGATGCTCACCACCGTGCGTGAGTAATTCCATCGTAGGCTTGCTGGACGGTGATGGGTTGGATGAGATTTACCATGTAATCAAGTTAGTTTTGTTAGGGTTTGATCCCTAGTATCCACTATGTTCTGAGATTGATGTTGCTATGACATTGCTATGCTTAATGCTTGTCACTAGGGCCCGAGTGCCATGATTTCAGATCTGAACCTATTATGTTTTCATGAATATATGTGTGTTCTTGATCCTATCTTGCAAGTATATAGTCACCTATTATGTGTTATGATCCAACAGCCCCGAAGTGGCAATAATCGGGATACTTCTCGGTGATGACCATAGTTTGAGGAGTTCATGTATTCACTATGTGTTAATGCTTTGGTCCGGTTCTCTACTAAAAGGAGGCCTTAATATCCCTTAGTTTCCACTCGGACCCCGCTGCCACGGGAGGGTAGGACAAAAGATGTCATGCAAGTTCTTTTCCATAAGCACGTATGAGTATTTACGGAATACATGCCTACATTACATTGATGAACTGGAGCTAGTTTTGTGTCACCCTATGTTATAGCTATTACATGAGGAATCACATCAGGCATAATTATCCATCACTGATCCATTGCCTACGAGCTTTTCATATATTGTTCTTCGCTTATTTACTTTTCCATTGCTACTGTTACAACTGCTACAAAAACCCAAAAACATTTATCTTTACTTTTGCTATCGTTACCTTTATTATTATACTATTTTGCTTCTAAATACTTTGCTGCAGATACTAAGTTATCCAGGTGTGGTTAAATTGACAACTCAACTTCTAATACTCAAGAATATTATTTGGCTCCCCTTGTGTCGAATCAATAAATTTGGGTTGTACTTCACCCTCGAAATCTGTTGTGATCCCCTACACTTGTGGGTTATCAATACGACGCTTGTTTCCTTTGAAGACTGTGCTTCTTCTAGACAGTTAGGCGTCAAGGTCTAGAGCATCCAAGAGGAATTGTGGATCGCCGAGTGACCTAGTTTGTGAAGGTTCAGAAGTCACCTGAAGACTTACCACGAGTGATTGGGCGAGGTCTATGTGACCTTAGCTGAAGGAGAAGACGGTGAGGACTGTGTGTCCGGGACTGGGTGTCCTCGAGTTTAAATACTCAGCCGCTCCAACCAGATGTACAACTGAGACAACAGTTGGAACTGTTCTACCAAATCATTGTCTTCACCGAGCTTACTGGTTCTATTTCCTCAACTCTTTAATTTCCTCATCTCTGTTGTTGTGTGCTTGTTCATATCTGTTTGAAGACTTTGAGTGAAGACTTTCTCAATTTCCTCAGTTCAATTTCTTCAGTCTGTTCGTCTTCATGTTGTGTTATCCTGTGTTTACGCTTTCTGTACTCTGTGCTTGTCTTCATTTCATCATGATGACTATGTGTGTGTTCTGCTATGCTTACTTTTGAGCACTTATTCCGCTGCAAGTAGTTCTTCATTTAGGAATTTCCTCACCAGCAAATTCCTCAGTGAAGAATTCATAAAAATCGCCTATTCACCCCCTCTAGTCAATATAACGCACTTTCATAAGCCCCTTTAAATAATCATCTACTTCTGTTAGACTAGCCATCTAATCCTAATTCTCCAAACCATTGCGCTCCGTTCCAGCGGTTCCAAATGGTGAAAGAGATCGAGATGTAGGTTTTTAACGCCCAACATGTCCTCGTCGAAGGCTCGTTGAGCATAGTTGCCACCGTCACCATCCACCCAAGGGTTGTTCGGAAGTGGATCAACAATCTATCCAACTCCCTTGAAAAGGTAGAGATGAGGGTCATTGGTCTCGACGCAGAGTACACGGAGCATGCCACTGGGAAGATCCAACGTGCAGCCGTCCTTCAGCTGTGCCTCGAAGATGATGTTTTGGTGTACCACATCATACACGCACCCTCCATACCAGGTGAGCTACACGATTTCTTGTCTCAGGAGGACATATACTTCCGTGGGGCAGCCATCGAAGGGGACAAACAAAAGCTGGAGCCGTACAACCTTTATTTGAAAAGCATCGCTGACCTACAAACCAGAATCAAAATTACTGTAGAAGATTGTGATAAACAGACACCATCCCTATTCGACGTAGCAAATTTTGTGCTCAGTACAAATCTTTAGAAGGGTGACGAGACACTTGCATTAAGGTCGTCTGGATGGGAGAATTATCCCTTGACGTACGAGCGGATAAAATATGTTGCCCTCAATGCCCGTGTGAGTTTTGAGATAGCTGCAAGGTCCACAGAGCTTGTTGCAAAGCCGTCTCCCATAGAAAATGAGAACAAGAAGAAGAATAAGAAGAAGAAGAAGAATAAGAAGAAGAAGAAGAAGAAGAATAAGAAGAAGAAGAAGAAGAAGAAGAAGAAGAAGAAGAAGAAGAAGAAGAAGAAGAAGAAGAAGAAGAAGAAGAAGAAGAAGAAGAAGAAGAAGAAGAAGAATAATAATAATAATAATAATAATAATACTAATAATAATAATAATAATAATAATAATAATAATAATAATAATAAGTTTT